>NC_059117.1:31876710-32176710 GCF_020740685.1 Jaculus jaculus | reverse complement strand
CTCCTGCTTTGATTAAAGTGTTTATCATATCTAAGAGTTTTCTTGGTGCATCTTTCAGGTCTCATATCATCTGTAAGTATATATTAAGAATTATTAAGAACTGCCATAATTAATCTCTGGTTGTCAACTTGACAGGATTTAAATTCACCATGGAAACAAATTTTTGGCCATGTCTGAGTTTTCTATATTAGTTTAGTTGAGATTGGAGGGCTCAGCCTAATCATGGGCGGCACAGTTCTATGAGCTGGGCTCCTGGAATGCATAAAAAGGAAAAAGCTAGGTGAGCATGGAGCATTTATCTCTCTACATCTTTCCCTCTGTTGTGATTGTGTGGTGCTCACTTCCTGCTCCTGCCTTGCTTTCTCTGCCTTGATGGACTTCCCCCTCAAAACTGTAAGCCAAAAACAAACCATTTCCTTCTATAAGTTGCTTCTTGTCAAGTATTTTGACCCAGCATGAAAGTAACTGATACAAGAATCTTAACAATTGTATGTTACTTTTCTCTTTTTGGAATTTCTTACATTGCTGTTATGTCTTTGGATGATAATCCTCTCCCTTTGCCTGCCCTTAGCCCCTTTCCCCATCCTCCTTCCACTTCCCAACTCATCCTTCTGTCCTTCTACATTGATGTCTCTTCTCATGTCTTGAGTGTGGATCTGAGTGTAACCAGGGATGTCTGTATGGACATGGACAGGGGATTGTTTCCCAGAGTACATGAGCCCTGCCAGTCTCTGTGTGCCACATATGTCTCTTGCTTTCCCAGCAACAATTCAATGCCTATACGTCCTCAGAGAAGGATGGGAGCCTCATTCTGTCCTCCTCCTACATTCAATGGAGAATGTTGATGGTTCCAGGAAGGCTTCAGCTGTCACTGTGAGATCCCGAATGTAACGGCCATGTCATAACTGGAAGATAACACTCCATAGACTCCTTCCCATCCTCCAGCTTAATATTATTTCTGTCACCCCTTCTACATGATTCTCTGAGCCATGAAAGTAGTGAAATAGACGTCTCATTTAGTGCTGAGCACTCTGGTGTCACTCATTATTAGCACTATGACAAGTTTTGAATCTTCTCAATAGTTACTGCAATCTGCAAAGAAAAACTTGTGTAGCCGAAGTTTTTTTTTTTTTTTTTTTTTTTAAGGCACTAATCTTTTGGCATGGACATACATAGTTAGAGGGCCATTTCATGGGTACACGAAATATCTATTTAGTCAAACTGCAATACTCACTTCACTCTTAGGGCCTGTGACTTCCACAGTCCACAGTAGGTTTTCAGTATGAGGAATAAATTCCCTCACATGGAGCGGGTCTAATATTCAATCAGAGATCAGTTGGTTACCCCTCAAAACAGTCCTGCCACAACTCCACCAGTAGGTACAACTTCTCTGCCAACATTTTCTGTTAGGCTGAATTACCACTACACAATGCTTACCACATTGTATGTATATTTTGCTACTAACTCAACTAAGTCTTTTATGCTCTTATTTTCTCTCTTGGTTAATTTATCTTATTTTAAATACCTATCTTCTTGATGATTATCTTCTGTTTACCTATCTCTGTTTCTAGCTAAGGGTGGAATTATAAATGAATATTTGTTCAATATTTATTTACTTATTTATCTGCAAGCAGAGAGAGAGAGAGCATACACCAGAGCCTTTAGCAACTGCAAATAAACTCCAGATATATTTACCACTTTGTGCATCTGGCTTATGTAGATATTGGGAAGCAAAAGCCTTTACAGGCAAGCACCTTAATCACTGAGCCATCTCTCCAGCCCATAAATGAATATTTTATATGATGTTCTCTGTAAAGAATTTTTGTTAATATTTGAACTTTTTAGCATTTTATAAAAGTTAATTAGATTGTAATTTCTGTTAACTTGTAATATTGACCATGATAGTCCTCTGAATTATTGTTCTCAATAAGCAAAAAATTGGGTGTGGGAATGTCTCTAAGTTGGTATACTGCTTTCCTAGCATGCACACAGCCCTTAGATTTCCAGGCACCACATAAACTAGGTGTGGTGGCTTAAATCTATAATCCTAGTAGTGTGGGATTAGAGGTAGCAGGATTAGAATTTCAAAGTCATCCTCAGTTACATAGCAAGTTTAAGGCCAGCTAAAACTATGCTTGAATTTTTTTTTAATTTTCTTTACCTTTCCATTAATGGTACTCATATAATATAGAGTTGTAGCTAGAGACACAAACTTCTGGGAACACAATATTCTTTTGACATTTGTTCTTACTAAGAAAACCTATGTCTCAATTTCCTTCTTTATAGATAATTTTCTCTATCTGGAGCTCTGTCAGATAATTTCATTACTTTGATGGCCAAATATGAGAGAATTTATGGCTAATAACCTGCTTTCATTAGCTTGGCCCAAAATGTAGTGTGTCATTCCATTATATGAACTCTCTTATTGTTTTCCTACTTTAGATATGTTTTTTTCTATTACATCTGTTTATTTTTTATTATTACTCTAGTTTCATGACTACTGAGCTATCAGAAACTGTGGCTCTTCCTTAATATCTATGCCCCTTCCCTGATTTATTTTCTCCACAGTAGTAATGAGTACTTCTTTTTTAAAAAATTTTAATTTAATTAATTTATTTATTTGCAAACAGAGAGAGATAGAGATAAAAGGGGCCCAGAAGTGCTGCAAACAAACTCCAGCTGCATGTGCCCCCTAATTCATCTGGCTTGCATTGGTTCTGGGGAATTGAACCTGGGTCTATTGACTTTGCAGGCAAGTGCCTTAACCACTAAGCCATCTCTCCAGGCCATGAGCACCTTCTTTCAGATGCAGTTATTATCTTTTCCTTTCATACAATATGAAGAGTACCCCAACTATGTAGCTTAAAATGTTATTTATATGCTGATGAATTCCAAATTTTCTCTCAAGTTCAGACCTCCCTCACAAACTTCAGCCTCACATATCCATTTGCCTGCTCAATAATTCCACTTGGATCTCTAGCTGACAACTCAAATTTAACATGTCTGAAACTGAACTGTCTTCCCTGAAATGCATCCCATCCACATACTTCTCTACTCAGTAGCTGCCAATTCCCACTTTCTTTTGCTCAGATTAAAGTCTTGGGTTGCCTTTGATTTCTTTCTCACACATGGTTTATCTTTAGTGAGTCTTGTTGGCACTGCCTTCAAAATATATCTAGAATCTAACAAATTTTGTGGGTTATTTTTTTTTCTTCCTTTGCTCTTTCTCCTTCTCCTTTCTTCTGAGACTAGGGTTGCAGGCATCTCAAGCTGGTCTCAATCTTGCTAAGCGTCTGAGAATGGCCTTGAACACCTGATGCTCCTGACTCCTGAGGCCTGGAATTACAGGCATGTACCACCAGCACCTGGGCCACATTCTTTCTTTTTACAACTTCAGTTCCACTGCAACCACTTAAATTTAGCTTACACTCATTTCTCACCTAGATTACAACAATGGCTTCCTCAGCTGTCTCTTTTCAAGGAAAATATTGATCGTTCCATAGATGTGGGTTTCTTCCTATGTTGGCAATATCCTCACTGCATAAGGTTGTGGTCAAACAACTCATGAGTTCTAAAACTTCTGGTGTGTCCAGAGTTAATTGTGACCAGAATAAATTGGCTTTTAAATGGCCATGCCATCCTGGGATCAGAAAAACAAAAAAAAATTAATATAGTCAAGAAAGTGTCCTATTTCAAAGGCCAAAATCTCTTAGTGGACAATTCACTTTGCTTTTTCTTCCAACTGTTTATTTTTTTTTTAACAAATTTCTGTTTTAGTAAAATTGTTCTTTTCTAGCTCATGGTCAACTACTTTTGCTTCTTCTTTACAAAGAACAAAACAGGTTCAATTCACATATCATTTATTCTTTATTGTAGTTCTTTTTCTCTTCACCAATAATGAAATAAATAAATAAATCATTTTGGTGTTATGTTATAAAACAAGATACTATTGTAATTATTGGTGACCCTATTTGAATAAAAAGTTCAAAATGCAAAATGTTTTCTAAACTAATGCCTAAGAAATGTTTACAAACTCAAAGTTGGGGTAAGAGATATTATTTAGGTCCATTGATATTTGTGTATGTTATCCAAAATTCAGGTTTATGATAAACTGAGGCATATTTGACCTCAGAATTACCTGTAATTTTTTTATTTGACCTAGAAAATACTTCTGCTTATTGTAAATCTCTAAAAATAATAATAATAAATAAAGAAGCATTTACAAGATAACTGTTTTGTACAATATATAGTCTGGGCTACTTTAGCAATCAGACATTTTGGGAAGAAAATAATTTACATGAATAAAACAGATCCCAGCATGAGACACATAGTTCTACATTGTACTTAGGAGTCTGAGAGCTACAAGCATGGGATATGTCAGCTCTGCCGGGGTTTTATTGGTGTTCTCCATCCCAACCAGCTTCCCATTTTTGGAAAATAGCCAATTTGTGTAACATGGTGGGATATCACACTCCTCTCTTGAAAACTTGGATGTAGGAGATTGTGGAGTTTAAAACACTGAGAAAAATGATAGTGGTTTAGGTTTTTACTTTAAACATTTAAATAAATTACTGAGACTTGTTGATTTTCAGGGATAGGTGGAATGTTTTATTTGAGACCAGCAATGAGGTTGAGCTGAGAAACTCACATTGCAGTATCAGAAGAAGCCATTCAAAACAGAAGTTGAAACTATAATAACCTGTTACAGCTTCAGTATTAGCTACTGAAATTCCTCTATTTTCTTTGAATCCTTAGAGATGATTCATGGGTATGGAAATGATTGCTCTCCAAACAGAACTGGATCATCTTAATTTCCTTATTCATACCTTAAACTTTTTACTTTGTAGTCTACTTCGGGGATCAATCACATTCTTTAAATGTGCTTCTTTTGCCATATTTCTTCCTCAGATATTACAAGTCTGCTCAGGAGCTTAACAATTAATAGCTTTTTTTTTAATTTATTTATTTGAGAGTGACAGACACAGAGAGAAAGACAAATAGAAGGAGAGAGAGAGAGAATGGGTGCGCCAGGGCTTCCAGCCTCTGCAAACGAACTCCAGACGCGTGCGCCCCCTTGTGCATCTGGCTAACGTGGGACCTGGGGAACCGAGCCTCGAACCGGGGTCCTTAGGCTTCACAGGCAAGCGCTTAACCGCCAAGCCATCTCTCCAGCCCATATAGCTTTAAGGTATATTTAACCACTACTTTTCTCAAGTTCAAAAAGTTGCTGTAAATTTAACATTACCATCAAGGTCACATATTACCATTTCTACAAATTTGGTTTTCTCAGTCTTCATTATATATGCTTCCTATTTCCTATAAATATTCCTACTTTTGAACACGACTATATTTATACAGGCTCATTACATTTGAAGAAAGAGACTGAGCTGATTGTTGCTCTTGACTCATCTCTTGCAATGGAATCAAAGTATATCTCTAATTTGATAGTGGATTTAAGAGGAGTAGAAACATTGAGACAAGACCAGTGAGCTCTTGTTTGCTTATCATCTCACTACACTCTATGTAGAATGGATTCCAGAAGACAGAACAACAGAAGCTATGGAAGGTCTAGATAGGCCAGTGAAATCAAGACAAGTCCTGTACTTGAGAAAACAGCAAAAGGCCCAAACCCGAGCATTATAATCTTTCCTTTCCTTACATTTTCCCCAGCCTTTTCATCTTACCTTTTCTTCAATATGCTAGAGATTTCTAGGGTGTTTAGCAGCTCACACTCATTGCACATCACATCATTATGAGACATCTACAATCCCATGGAAAGCTGTGGTTGTGTAAGCACAATGTCTTGACCTAAATTCATCTATCTATGTCATTTTTCTTCCTTTAGTTTTTCTACTTCTTTCCTGACTCATATCTACTAATCTTTCAATACTAAAGCTGAACCAAGTATCCTTCAGGAAGATTACAATGTATGGTTGCTGTGCTTATGAATACCAACTGCTACTAAAGAAGAAAATAGGATGATTGAAGAAGTTAAACATAGAAACAATAACTCAAGAGCTGTCAAGCAGAGATCATTATACGTAGACTAAGCAAAAAGGGTCAGTAAGACCAAGTAGGCTTCAAATAGTCATGAAGCTAGAGTGAACTCCACAATTATGGGAAATCTATAGTCAAAGTATAATAAGCTGGCTTTCTATGATGACATCCAATCTATCCTACTTGTTTCCTATGCAATATGGAAAGAGAAACTCCATAGCTTTCTACAGGCCAAGTCAACCTTTGGCTGTGGGCAAGGGCATCTGCCTTATGAGTATTTAGAACAAGTATGTATTAGGTCCAGTCACACCCATTACTGCTTATCTTTAACTTTAGATTGCCAGTAGGAAAGGCTGACAGAGAAAGAAAAAAAACAAAACAAAACGCAGCATATGTTAATCCTGTATACCACAGGAGTGGAGCCATATGGTCCTTCCTGTCCATTTGCAATCTGCTCCAGAATACTCAGTAACTGTGCTAGAAGACTGTTCCCCTTCTTGCTATTTGTTTCACATTGACTCAAAAAGCTATGTGACATATCATGTGTGGCTTCATTTTATTTAAGTCTTTCTGTACACTTCTGTCTGACACAACCTTCTCAGTGGTGTATATGGTGGGAGATGAGAGATCATAATTGTGGGGAGGAAGAGAATAAGTCCAAAATACCATGTGTGTATATACATGTGTGTGTGTATGTGTGTGTGTGTTGTGTGTATGAAAATAACAAAAACAAGAAAAATAATTTCTTCATGAAGTGACTTGTGGGCCACCATTACATTAAGGTAACTTCCTAATGGACAGTGTCACCCCTCTACCTCAGTCCAGGCTGTGTTCATTCTGGCACCCTTTGCCAACATATACATAATTTTAGATCTCCTTATTAACATGTATCATATTTAATTTGCCATTAATCTTTGAAGTCCGGGATATCAAGAATTAAATGTTGTGAGAGCACACAGAGACACAAACACATTGTTTCGTTCATTTACGAAAGAATTAAGGCATGAATGCATGCACTCAGTTAGATGGAAACCAATGAAATCAGAATTCAGGACTCTTTAAGAAACCATTAGGCTGAACAAGAACCTGACAATGTCTCAAGTTCTCTAGCAAAGTGAGAACATGCCTCATAAAATGAACCATACTACCTGCCTGGAAAAATTCCTGGCTTGTCTTTCATAACTTAGCTTCGACTGAAAATATCTAATAATCTAGTAGTCTAAGCAACTTCTATAGCCTATGTAACATTCCATCATGTTTAACAGAACTTTTCATAATGATAACAGTATTTTTCAAATGAGATGTAACCTGAAGTCAAATTATGACAGCATAATCATTTCACCCTAATTTAGGGAGACCATACCCAGCAGCTGACCATTACACTTGATTTAAAGTTTCATGACTTTTCAACCTGTCTTTACTTTGGTACTAAGACTTGGGAAACAATAAAAAGGATTTTAATTAGATAGATAGATATACATATATACATATACATATATATATATATATATATATATATATACACATATATATACACATGCATGCATGCATGTGTGTGTGTGTGTGTATATATATATATATATATATATATATATATATATATATATATATACACAAACACACATACATATATATCATGACAGGTTATACTCTTTTATCCTCTCACACTGGCTCCCATTACCCTAGGGGCCTTCCCCAGTGGGATAATGGTATTTACTGTGGGGTCATGAAGGCCTCAGTCAGTCTCTATGCGATAGCAGGGGGGGCATGCCTCAGAGTATTCCTACCCACTTAAAATCTTTTTGCTCCCTCTTCCACAATGTTCCCTGAGCCACAGTAAGCCAATTGGCAGTCTGATTTAATGTTGAGTTCTCTGTAGCCTCTGGATTACTTTGATGGGTTTTGACTGATCACCATTACCCTGGAGCTAGATGTCAGGCCAGCAGTAAGAGTAGTATTCATTTCAGCGCTTCCTCTGCAAGTTCTCCTGGGCCAATACTACCCATCTATACCAAAAGATAAGCAATTACTTGATATAGTGTCTTTGAAAAGATGCAGAAGGAAATGGTCCTGGTGCTTTTCTATTTTTTCCCTAAATACATTCATTTCTTTCTTATTGTTTATGTTTTGTGTCTTCTGCGCCATATCAAGCTTCATTCTCTTTTTCCATCATTTTTTTTTTCATTTGCCCCTGCTCTCCTTTTCATTCATTCTTCAGATTTGTACCATCTTTATTTTCTCCTTATTTTTCTTGGGCTCTCTCCCTCTTATCTTTTCTTTGTTCCGTTCCCCAGTTCCTATAGCTAAATTTCAGGGAATGTGATTAGGGGCACTTCTGCATAAAGACCAAATGCAAAGCAAGTACTTATTTGCAACCAAAGCAGGATTCAGACTTTATCCTGGTTGTCAGAGTATTCCATCATGTTTAACAGAACTTTTCATAATAATAATAGTATTTCCTCAAATGAGATGTAAATAAGATGTACCCTGAAGTCAAATTATGACAGCATAACTATTTCACCCTAATTTAGGGAGACCATACCCAGCAGTTGACTATTATACTTGATTAAAAGGTTCATGACTTTTCATACCAACCCGCCATTATGATGAATTTTACAACCTATAGACACAATTCATCTCAATTTATCAATCAAATGCTCTAAAATAAAGAGGTTTTTTGTTTCTTTGCTTGCTTGTTTGTTTTGTTTTTCAAGATAGGGTCTCATTCTAGCCCAGGATATCCTGGAACACTCTATAGTCCCAGGCTGGTCTTGAACTCATATCAATCCTTCTTCCTCTGCCTCCCAAGTGCTGGAATTAAAGGTGTTCACCAGCACACCTGATTTAAATACACGCGTTTTAATTCAGGTTTTTGCTGTGCAACCCAGGGTAACCTTCACTTTGTGATTCTCTTGCTTCAATGTCTTAGGCATTGAGATTACAGGTGTGTGCCACTGCATATGGTCCCTAAATCTTTTCAAGTGAAGAAAATATAGGAGAGGAGGGATGTTTTAAATTTAAAATGTGTATAAATAAATCTAGTGAAGTACTGAGAGTGAATATTTTAAGCAATCCTATTGTCCATATATGCAAAATTTTACTTATGTACATTCAAGTATATTTGAGGAAGTATAGAAATACTTTTCATGCAACTATGTGAAGACATTCAAATTGCCCAAGTTAAAAAAAATCAGTGAAGTGATTAAAAAAAAAAAAAAAAAAAAAACAGCATCTTGCTATGTAATCCTGGCTAGCTCGGCACTCACTATGTACCCTAAGATAGGCAATTCTCCTGCCCAGGCCTTATAATTGCTGGTATTATAAGGGTGAACCACCACACCTGACTAGGGATTTTCAGATGCTCATCTATTTCTTAGAACTCTTTTTACACGTAAAGAACTAAAAGCCAGGTCACGAAGAGTTCTGTATAAATTCTTAGTGTGAGTATTGTCCTTAAGTACAACACTAACATTTTTGCCTTTGTCACTAGCATTTCACATTTCACAAGAAAGGTGTGATGCCTTTAAAATATATAAGGTTGAATATAGACTCATATTCATGCTTTTTAAAGGTGCTGTAACTCAAGTAGAAATCTCCAAATGACATACTATAACTATGTGGTATTTTTGTGTTTTCTTAGCGTTGTCTTCTGTAAGCTTCTTTTTAAGCCAGGTTCCTAGGAAATTGTGTCCTCTTGTGGTCACTGGCAAAAACAACATGTTTTGGGCAGGAAGAACCTAATCAAACAATAAGGACTTAAGGCTTCAGGAAAAGCCATCTGTACAAGTAAAGGAAATCCCCCTAAGTGAAGAGAGGTAAGTTATAAGTATCAGAAAGGAAAAAAAAATAACTGGAGTACAGAGCGTAAAATTATCTCTACTTAAATTGCTGGTCATTGGGCTATTAAAAAGATGATACATGAATATGTACTAGGTAGCAGAACTATGATCATGATAAGAGCCCTATGAATAACTGTATTCCTTAAGTTATTTCTTCAGTTACAATAGCAGCTCTTTAAAACAAGCAGTGAGAGTGTACGTCAGCCAGGTTAATTGGTAATAAGATGGCATACCAACGCTCCATGCTGCATTCACCAGGAGCTTAAAAAAGAAAAACGGAAAAGTTAAAAATAAAGTTCAAGAAGACCCCACATATATCCATGCCCTGGCCATGATTTTTCTAAAAATATAGACCTATGTCTCTTCAACTCAGCCTCATTTCGAATGCAGAATGCTAGATGTTTTAAGGATAAACATTTATTTGAAATTTCTATTTGCTTATTTGAATAACCCTTAGCCCTTTGTGGGGTTTTTTTTTTCCTGTGTATTTTTTTAAATTTTGTTTTGCTTCCAGAATGACAGCTTCAGATTTTATAATTTTATTTCTTTGATTTCAAATCCAGAAAAGGAATGATAGAAGCACTTAATTTGTGAGTTCGATTATCCTTAACAGAGAGAGTTCTTATTCAACCATCATTAAGGTAGTCTGCATACCAAGAGAACTATGCTTTATCCAGAGTGATTAAAGTCACCAGGGCTGGTGCAAACTATATATAAAATACCCTCATTTAAATACCAAAGCAGACATTCCTAGGGAGTGTTCTAAAGATGAAATCTAGGATGTACAACCTTGCCAGAGATCCACGGAACTGCAGCCTTCAATTTGTGCCCTCTTCTGCAGGCACGCCCCCGTGATTCATATAAACAATTCAAAGAAATCAGTTCACAGACCTCAAAGCCAGCAAGCAGGTATTGTCTCACCTAATGCCTGAAGAGAAAACAGTGGAGGACCAGACTAAAGTACTCACCCCGTCTATGCAAGCCCAAACTCCAAAACATATCAGCTAGCTAACAATTCCTCTTTTTTTTTTTTCTTTTCTGAATGTATTTGCTGAAAGTATTTATAACTGGCTTCTACGAAAATGCCAGTGGACATGAACTGTATGGATACTTACAGAGATAACTGTATGCTCAATTGGAGATTTCTAACTCTTCTAACAGTATTTTTTCCCATTTTTTAAGCACAGCACACATTCCTCAGGAAGAACTGCAAACATGCCAAGTTTGCAATTTGAAAACAAAGCTCGTTTTGGATGCAAATGCAAAAGCAAGAAAAAATTTTTTCAGTGAATTATTTTTTTCAGATCCTTCTTATTTTAGAATTAGAATGATTGGATCCCAGCTAATCTATGATTCATAAATCCTTCTCTGATATCTTCTAGTCAGATTGCAGGCAGCTCCACAGGAACACTTTTAAGACTTTTTTTTTTTTTTCTTTTTTGAAAGATCGAATTTGGGGTTTTAGAATGAAGGAAACTTCTTTTGGATCTTAAGCTGAAACACAGTCATTGTTGCATACAGGACATATCCAGAATTGTATCTAAATTTTCAGCACATCAGAGGGGTCTCCCTCCTGACCAGCAAGTGTGGGAAAGAAAATGACTGGGTCTAAAAGAGCAGAGCACTTTAGCAGAGTGGGCAGCCCGCCTTGCCTCGGCTGGTCAGTTTGCAAAGCACGGATTATGGAGTCCTAGATATTTCTGAGAGATGAATCACCTGCCAAGCGACTACCTTTTGATCAAACTTAACAAGTGGTTTTATTCTCCACTCCTCAGCTGAGTTCAAGGGAACTCTCAGAACTGAAATCATCCCTGGTGAGGTTGTGACCCTGTTTGAGAGATCCCAGGGTACAGATGGCTCGCTTGGTCAGGTCATTCATTTAAATGCTCCTGCAAGCATCTTGGCATGAACTGCTTCACATCAGCCCTTGGGGCTGGCCGAGACCTTTCCTTCCCTGCCAGCACAGCGCCAGGGCTCGCCTGCCTGCAGATGGGTACCTTCCTCCTGACCCCTTGCTGCTGCTCTCCGGGTCTCCATGTCTCAGCCATCTGGTCTGCCCATCTCTGCATCTCCTCAGCTCCCTCCCTTACATCCATTTCCTACAATACAGTTTTGCCCACACTTTCCTGTTTTCTTCACCCGTGGCCACAAAGAAAAGAATTCTATTATTTGATCTCTTTGGTTTATTTTCGATACTCAAGTGAAGACAAAAGTATTTGAGATGCATTGTTAATGGGGGGAGGGCAGAAATCCAGATCGCTTAAATGGAAATGTTTCTAGATCTCTGCATCCAGCTTCTTTAATGACTTGGGGGATCCTCTTCAGATTTACAACACAGAACATTTGGTAGAGAGTACGGGGAATTTCTGCCTCATTTTGCTTCCAACAGACAAGTTCTAGTAAGGTGAAAGATGCAAACAGTAGGTTGCAAAGGTGACTTTATTTTTGCGAAGCATTGGATACGTGCTATTAAAGTTAAGTGGAGGTCAAGTAGAATCTGATTTTCCGACTGGCTGTCATTTTAAAATATGGCTTGCAGCTCTCAAGGCAGACCAGTTGGCCGACTAAGCTCATTGTTTTGGGATGCCTGTAAAATAAAATAAAAAATTAAAACTTAAATTAAAAAAAAAAAAACGGTACAGGGCAGCCCCAGGAGATCTCCCCTCCTGTGAAAGCCTGGTCCCATATTTTTACTCCTCTCGGGCAGATAACGGTCCTTTTCAGTTCCTCCCACGGCCAAGCCCTTCATGCAGCCCCAGGCGCTGCTCCGCACGCACCCGCGTTTCCGGAATGGAGCAGGGAGCCTCAGCGGGGCACAGCCACGTGGCCTGTCCTCGCCTACGCTGGGCTCCCGCCTCCCTTCTCTTCTCAGGACGACCGAAGCCACGACCTTTGGTCCAGCCCAGAAAAAGGGGCGCTTGCTGAGCTCGTGTTCTCCTCCCATCCCGAAAATTCCTCTCCCGGAGTCGGTACTGACTAAGCGGGTGCAAGGACCTCAGCCTGTACAGGAAACCTGAGTGCTTAGACGCACATCTGGGCGTCGGAAAACTCCGCCCTTGAACTCCGACTACCGTCTTCGGACTTTGGTTTGATTTGCTGTGTAGGACATGGACATGAAATGGCTATTTGATCCCCCAGCTCACTCTCTCTCAGAAAACAAAAACAAATAAACAAAAAAAAACAGATATTAGCATTGCAATCATAAGCTTCTCTTCCATAGCCCTTCTCCCCCCCACCCCACCCCCGCTCACCAACTTTGTCATTCCAAATTACCCGAATCTGCATTAACACCCTCTTTGAGGTTCTTCGTTGCAAAATAGTGGATAGAGATGCTTACCACACAAAGGTGTCTGAGCAATCCATCGGGATATGCCCTTGACCTCTAGAAGGATGTCACCGCACCTTTCCTAGGAAGGGGATGCGGAAGGGAGGCCGCTGGGAGAATGCCGCCCCTTTGGTACTGGGGCTATTGAACCCGCATCACCCTTTTATGCGCTGACCATCCAAGGTCACAATGGAGAGTTTAATTTGGGGGGATGGCTGGGGATGAAAGGGTAGCAGGGCCTTCCCTCTTGGGTTGGCAGCATCAGTTATCAAGGCCGCCAACACGAAGGCGCTGCTCTACCCTCCTTCGAATTTGCTCCCTTCCCCAAGGACAAGGCTCTTCTCAGCAGAATAGACCACTGCTTCTTTCTACCACCTTCGGAGGCACACTCTTGGAGTACAGGGAAGCTTTAGGTTGGGTCACCCTGGAGGGGAAAGCTGGACTTGGCTTTTTGGAGAAGGATGAAACCGCAGGCCCGGATAGATCTACAGTCGCCCCCGCCCCCTCGGAGCAGGCCACGTCTTTGGAAACGCCCAAGACTTGGTGGCCTGGCCTCCGGTGGTTAATCCCTGAGGACCCGCGGCTCAGTCTACCTGACCATTGGGTGGGCTCCGCGGTTTGACACATTGCTAGCCACTCACTCCCCATTCCCCGCGTCCCAGCCATCCCTAACCATCCCCAGGTCTCCGAGGGATCTCCGGGACGGGATGAGACTTCACCCACTGCAGTCAAAGCTCTCGCCACCGCTGCTGTCACAGCCACTCCATAGGGGGTGGGGTGGGGGGCTGCAGAGCGTCCCGGGAGGGAGGCTGCTTCGCGTCCGGGCCCTGCGCTCGGGTGCGGGGGCGCTGCCCCGGGGCGCTCGGCCGCGGAAGGAAATCGCCCCGCGCCCGCCTGGCCGCCGCGCGCACGGAGGGGGGCGAAGGAGGAGGGCGAAGGAGAGGCGGGCCTAGGGCCGGCGGCCGGGTCCAGGTCGTTTTTTTGAATGGTTTGGGAGGACGAATTGTTAAACCCCGAGAAAGGGGAGGGTGGGACAGACACTGGGTTGGGTAGGTGGGAAGTTTGGCGGGGGGAGGAGGTGGAGAGAGGCGGGGAGGAGGAGGAGGGGGCTGGAAAGCGGAAACTTTCCTATAAAACTTGAAAAAGTCCCTCCTCCTCACGTCAGGCCAATGACACCGCTGCCCCCCGACTTTCCGCCCGCACGGAGGTATAAGAGCCTCTCCAAGTGTGCAGCCTGCGCCCAGCTTCCGAGACACCTCGCGGGCTCGCTAGCCACCGGCACGGTTTCCACAAGGCCCCCAGGCCGGGGTGCGCGCGCTTCTTGCGGCCGTCGGGAGCCTTCTCTTTTTTCTTTTTTTTTTTTTATTTCTTCTTTTTCTTTTTCTTTTTACTGTTTTTTTTGGATCTCGGGGCCCTCCACACCGTCCCCTCCCCCTCCCGCCTCCCTCCCCTCCCCGCCTCCCCCGAGCGCCCTCCCTCCCTCCCTTCCCGGTGCCGAGGTCCTCCCCGTCCCTCCTCCTCCTCCTTCTCCCGCTCCCTCCTCCGCGGGGCCGCACCGCCCGGGCCGGAGCCTTGCGCTCGGGGAAGCTGGCGCGCTGAGACATCCCGCTCTCCCTCCTCCTCCTCCTCCTGCTCCTCGTCGTCGTCCTGATCGTTTCCTCCTCCCTCCGGGCCGCCCTTCTGCCTCCCCCGGCCCGCGAGGCCTGCCTCCGGTTCGCAGAGAGGAGAGATGATGCAGGACATGTCCAGCTCGCCAGTGTCGCCGGCCGACGACAGCCTGAGTAACAGCGAGGAGGAGCCCGACCGGCAGCAGCCGCCGAGCGGCAAGCGCGGGGCTCGCAAGCGGCGCAGCAGTCGGCGCAGCGCGGGCGGAGGCGCGGGGCCCGGCGGCGGGGCTGCGGGCGGCGGCGGCGGCGGCGTCGGAGGAGGAGGAGGTGGAGGAGGAGGAGGCGGCGGCGGCGGCAGCGAGGAGCCGGGCAGTCCGGCCCAGGGCAAGCGCGGCAAGAAGTCCGCGGGCTGCGGCGGCGGCGGCGGCGGCGGAGGAGGAGGAGGAGGAGGCGCGGGCGGCGGCGGCGGAGGCGGCGGCAGCAGCGGCGGCGGGAGCCCGCAGTCGTACGAGGAGCTGCAGACGCAGCGGGTCATGGCCAACGTGCGCGAGCGCCAGCGCACGCAGTCGCTGAACGAGGCGTTCGCCGCGCTGCGCAAGATCATCCCCACGCTGCCCTCGGACAAGCTGAGCAAGATTCAGACCCTCAAGCTGGCCGCCAGGTACATCGACTTCCTGTACCAGGTCCTGCAGAGCGACGAGCTGGACTCCAAGATGGCAAGCTGCAGCTATGTAGCCCACGAGAGGCTCAGCTACGCCTTCTCCGTCTGGAGGATGGAGGGGGCCTGGTCCATGTCCGCGTCCCACTAGCAGGCGGAAGCTCCCCACCTCCTCGACAGGGCCGGAGACCTAGGTAAGGACCCTGCCTGGCTCCTTGGGGAGTGGGGTGTGGGGGGGGAGTTTTAGGCCTCGCCTCCCAGGCCATTTCGCCCTCCTTCCCACCTCGCCTGGCACTGCCACCCCTGGCCCGTCCACGCCCCTCCCCCCAGCAGGTAGTTCAGTCCCCCCAGCTAGGGAGAGAGGTTCCCCAGGGCGGGGGTTGGGGGATGCGCCCCTGGAGAGGGGTTCTGTGTATGTATGAGTGTGCATGACAGACAGCAAGGGGGACCGAGAAAGACTCAAGGGTCAAGGGTAAGGACAATTTAGCCTCCACCACCACCACCACCACTACCCCCCCCCCATCCATTTCTTTTGGCTTGACAATTTCGTTCTTAAAACAAATGTTTCCAAATTCCACCTCCTGCTTGCCAGCCCACCCACTTCCTCTTGCCCTCCGGCTGAAATCCTTCCAGGTTGTTCAGAGAAATTTCTCGCTGGTGGTGGTAACTGAGCTCACTAGTTGTAGAAAACAACCACAGGGACCTAAACAGTAACCAACTTACCCCCCTCCCCTCTGCGTTTTTGCAGATGTCATTGTTTCCAGAGAAGGAGAAATGGACAGTCTAGAGACTCTGGAGTTGGATAACTAAAAAATAAATCTATATGCCAAAGATTTTCTTGGAAATTAGAAGAGCAGAACCCAAAATCAAAAGAAACAGGGCGTGGGGCGCACTTTTAAAAGAGAAAGCCAGACAGGCCCGTGGACACGGTTCCCAGAAGGGCAGCGGTACCGTCCTCACACCTCAGCATTCTGACAGAAGTCTGAACCATTGTTTGTGTTCCTTTTTTATTTTTTATTTTTGACGAAGAATGTTTTTATTTTTATTTTTCATGCATGCATTCTCAAGAGGTCGTGCCAAACAGCCACGGAAAGGAAAGGTATCATGATGGACTTTCTCCATTTTAAAATGGTAACGATCAAAGGAACTTTAAGAACACCTTTAAAAATAAAACGCTGGGATCAAACTGGCCTGCAAAACCATAGTCAGTTAATTCCCTTTTTGATACTTTCTCTGAGGGAAAAGAAAAACTTAAAATACAAAAAAAAAAAATCACAAAAACAACATTCTATTTATTTATTGATGACCCATGGTAAAATGCAAATAGATCCGGTGTCTAAATGCATTCATATTTTTATGATTGTTTTGTAAATATCTTTGTATATTATTTTTCTGCAATAAATAAATATGATTGAAAACTTTAACAACCCTAGAGTTTGGTCTATATTTTTAAAGCTCAGGATTAAGTTGGTGGTAAATACTTGCCTGTTTAACTCTACAGGCACCCAGGAGGGAGGGGGCACTAATATAAACAAAGCTGTGAAAAACTCAAATAAACCAGCTACTGACAGGCACAGCCATGTTATTTAAAAAGACAGCTCTATTATTCTAGCTTGGTGTTCAGTGGGGCTTAGTAGCATCTCCATCTCTTAAGTCTTCCAGCACCAAAAGTTTAGCAAACTTGCTATTCCCTTCTTGCGAATGATTTCAGCTGGTTGCTCTAATAAAACACATGAACAGTGTGAAATCAGCACTATCTCCCCCTGTGACTATGTATTTTTATCTTTTCCTTGACTTTTCTAAGGATTTTTGAGTATGCTTATTTTGTTCCAAGGATAATGTGGTGATGAAAATAATTACACACACACATTGATACATAAATTACAAATGCATACAAAGTCATTTTAATTCAGCAGGCCATTTTTCATTTGCTGGCCTCTTTCATGAAGGGATGACATCCAATGTTGTGTATACTAAAACAAAATATTTTTCTATGTTGATGCTATCTATCCTGGGGAACATGCTCTTAATTTATACATAAAAAAATATGCAGCTGTGGAGTAAAATAAATAAACTAAGATCCCAAATTTCAGTTACCTTGGTAACTGAAGTGTTTAGATTCTAGATTCCTTTTTCTAGTCAATCCTTTAAAAGCATATATTTTATCCATAATTATACAGAATTTTGCCCCGGAGATGCACACCCATACATGCTTCTCATGAAGTTTGGGAAAACAACAAGGACGAATGGTGCTTGGCTTTTATTTCATTTTGGTTATTTCTGAGCCAGGAACATTAATGTCATTAAAATAACTGTAAGCAGTTAAATCTTTTAATTTTACATACAGTTTACTGCACAGGGAAACTTTCAAGCTGAAAAGTGATTTTGGTGCCTAATTCAAACAATGACTGTCAAATGTAAATGTTCGAATCCCAGTCAATTGTGTGGAGTTTCACTGAGGTTCATCACTGATTATTTAATCACCCAAAGATTTTTGTTTCCTTCTTGACAGAGTATGGGGAATGCTGACATGAAGTCTTTATACATTTATAATTGTATTTCAGTCCGTATTTTGCAATGAAGTGACAGTAGCATTGGGTTAATAGTAAAAAATCAGTGAAAGCTTGGAGATGATTTATTTTACTTTTTCTTTTTCCATTTTCTGCTTTTTGGTAAATGTTTACCAATGTGGCATGTCTGTGGTGGAGTGTGTGGTTGAAATGAAGATTATCTTGGATGAGGGAGAAGATCAAGTTTGCAGTACCCTGTCTTGTGTGTGTCATCCCATCACCTCCTTTTGCTAGATGCTCCCTGGTCACTAGCTTGAGCTGACTGTTTGATGTTTCAGATATCTTGAAATAAACCCCGGATGGATGGAGTGGCCCGTCGTTGCTGAGAAGGTAAATACTGTCTTAACTCTGGATGTACGCATTAGATGTTACAATAACAATGGTAGCTTTAACATTTGCCTGGATTTTTTTATGCTTTTGCTTTTCCACTTCTTTTTTTTTCATAAGAAGAAAATTGGAGTAAAGGCAATCACCACATTTATGCAAAATATTACTAAACAGAAAACTGAAGTAACACTTTCTTGCAGATTTTCAAAGACGTAAGAGACTAAAGTGAGGAGTAGGAGACTTCGCAGTAGGAAATATTCTACCTAGCCTCTGCCCTTCGGCCTGGACACTGCTGTAGTCTTGTCCTATCCATGTGTCATGACATGCTCTACTGTTTTTCTTTATTAATAATAGAAATGAAGTCACCTGTTTCTTTTCCAACATCCTCATTTTATTTCAGTTTTTATTGCTTACACTTGAAGGGCACACTGGATTCGTTCCTTCCGTTTGTTTCATCACTGAAAAGCTAAATCTTAACATTTAATATGCCTGGACTCAGAATGCATTGTGTTCATGGTCTTTGAGGTCTGAAGAACTGATTTTTTGTTGTTATTGTTTGTTGTTGTTATTTCTCTGCTTGTTTGAGGTTACTGTGCAAATAATCATTGTTACCATATTTTAAATTTCCCACGACTGATGGCCTTCAGTCATGAAGCAGTAAGATGGCCCACGTCCACATTTCGCGTTTTTATGCGTTAAGCAACACGCAGGCCCTCCTCAAAAGTGCAACTTACCAATAAGATGATGTAGAATAGCAGCTCACACAGCGCGCGCCTGCTTGCCACATTCAACATAGGCACAAGCTTCCTATCTCTTTGGTCTTGGGACCGTATTCCTAAGGGAACTTTTTAAGGGACACTTGGCCTCTTGCAAGAAAGTAGAGCATTTTGCAC
The DNA here is from genome assembly GCF_020740685.1 of Jaculus jaculus. Lineage (NCBI taxonomy): Eukaryota > Metazoa > Chordata > Mammalia > Rodentia > Dipodidae > Jaculus > Jaculus jaculus. Next base: position 32,157,494 of record NC_059117.1, on the reverse strand, counting down.
ATTCCACGGTTTGGCAAAGTCAGAACTAGTTATTTTCTCTAGACCGGTATCAAGTTCTTCTCGGGCATATGATTTCACTTGAAGTCCTGCCCAGGAATCCATCAAAGTGAGCGTTTGCCCCGCTCTCATGATGTCAGGCGGTTTTCCCTGCATCTGTAATTTGAAGGAAAACAAACAAACCTGCGGGGGGGGGGGGAGTTGGGGACAAACGCCCGTGGTGAGCGAGGGTCTCACCTGCGGCGGGCGCACAAGAGGGGAGCCGGCCCAGGCTCTCCGCGTGGGTGGCGGCCCGGCCCTAGCGCGGAGAGAGCGAAGAGGCCCGGCCTTAGCGGACGGACGGACGCACGGACGGACAGACTGACGGGGTGGACCCGCCGCGCCCTCCCGGGCGTCTGGCTGCTGCTTGGAGGCGGCGGCGCCAAGTGTCAGCGGTAGCTGGAGGAGTAGCAGCCGCAGAGTCAGGCGGAGGCTCAGCCTCAAATTTCCAGAGACAGGCCCGCATTAGCGACAAACTGGGGTCGTGAAGGGGATCCCCAGGGGCCACTTTTCCAGAATTTTCTGCTAATGTGTCATAAAGAGTGCCCCACCTCGAGCTCCAGTGCCTCTGGAAAGTGCACCCGCACAATGGAAGAAAGAAGTCAGGCCTCCTAATTTCTTGAAGCCGACAACTACACTGTTTCTCAGACTACTCAATAGAAACAGCTTCAAAAATGCAAAAATAGGGATTATTGATATTTTTTTTTGCACTTTACTGGACAGCAAATGGTCAGTAGGGCTTGGGGTATGCATCCATTCGCTTTTGTCTCAAAACCCCAGGATGCAAACCCACTTAATGTTCTTAGCAAATCAAAGCACGTGTCCTTTGAAGAAGGTGTGTAATTGGAGTTTGAGGCATGTATGGAATTCCCAGATGTCTATAAAGTAAGAAGGAGTTTGGGGCAGGTCACTGGAGGTGGGGCCAGTTACAATCACAGGCACGGAGTGCTGTTTTATTTTCTTTCCCTTCATAAAGGCCAAAGAAATAAGCCTCAGGGGCAGGGTCCAGGATGGGATTGCTATAAGTACGCATCTATCAGAGTCTTAGGAACCGTGGCAAAAGGCTCCTGGTCGGAAAGCCTCAAGGAAAACAGTCAATTATAGTGGGGATTTCGTGGGCGCCCTGCGACGCACAGGCCTCCCCGAGGCCTCCATTCTTGTTTACATGAGCTATTTTCTTTACTCTCTTCCCCAAGATTGAGGCTGAAGCCAGAGGAACAAGGAAACTCAGACAAGGAATGGCCAAAAAAACAATTCTAAAAGCATGCATTCCAGAAGGCAGCCTTCTTGGGGGAGGGGAGATTGGGAGCGGAGCTAGTGAAATTAAATTTCTGTAAAACATTCAGCCTGAACGCCCATCCGAGAGAGGGAAGGCTCCCTGAAAAGACAGCCATCAAAAAAAAAAAAAAAAAAAAAAAAAAGTCAGCTGCTCCCTTCCTCTTGGCGCTGAGGAACGTATGGACGTGTGGGAGACCGTCTTCCCTGAATGTGAGTTTGGATGCTGTTTACAAGGCAGGTTTGGTTTGGTTTAGTTTTGTTTTCGGTCTGAAACTGGAATCGAAATAATGACTTTTCTGCTTGAGTTCAAGGAGCTGCCCTCATTTGCCTGCAGTCAAGCTCGGCCGCAGGCTGGTGGTGTGTTAAGGAAACTGGTTTTGGCAAAGGTCGGCACTGGAAGGGAGGCCTTGTGTGGGGAGTTGGACTGAGGGTTACAGCGAGGGAGACAAGAACAAAGACAGGCAAGGGAGTGTCACTGAGGCGCCGAGTTACGTGTAACAAGTGAACAGTTAAGCAGGTACCTGAAGGAAGTTTATCTTGCCCAGATGTTGAGGCTTTTATGAAATGTCACGTGAAGAGAACAGATGTGCAACTTGCAAATGGGGCCACGCCCGAAAATACAAGTAAGGCCAATGCTAGGAGGGAAATCCATGCATAAATCATCAATGTCCGTTTTCTAGCAATCTATTTTCTCCTTATAAATGTTTGTTTACGGGAAAGGAAGGGCATAACTTAAGCGAATCTTATCTTCTAGAGGTTGCTATTTAGTGCCACCACCACCCTCTTGCAGGCTGCATCCTTATGCTCTGGGTGCAGAAGGAAAGGTTGGAGTACGGGACATATTTCACCTATGCCCTTCCCTTTTCTTTCTCTGCATTCTTCTCCCCCACCCCCAGGTCTCTCTCTCCACATCTCAAAGGCGTTTGATCCTGAGAAAAGTATCAGATCCGGTTTGAAAAAGCTGAAACTAATCAATTGCCTTCTTGAAGGGGTAGAGAGTGATAAGAAGAGGGAAGGAATGCCAGGCCTGACAGACCCTAAACCTCCAAGATGCTTGGATGGGCTGAAAGATGAGTGATCCATCCCTCTAGAGGCCAGGAGCCAGCAAGCTGGGAATCCCTGAGCCCAGGGGGACGAGCTCTCACCAAGATAAGTAACTGCCTTGATTGAAAAGGAATTTTTTCAATGACTAGTGCAAATAGGACAATTTTTCATGTGAGAAGGAAGCCCCACTTGCAAACAAAATTAAAATGAATCAATTGCCCAGTTGTGGAAGAATTCGACCTTTTTTTTTTCCTGTGTTTCATAGAGATGCTCATAGAGGTTGTTATGAATGCAAGCATGTGACCAGGTATATGTAGGGGGCGGTGGTCTCTAAACACAATACAATTTTGAAATGGTTGCTCTCCATATATTAAGACTGTAGAATGAATGAACTTGCCCTGTGGCTCTTCTTTAAAATGCAAGATTGTCCCTAAATCTCCATTAAGTTGACATTGCATCTGGTTTATGGTACTATGTAGCCATCCATAAAGCTCTTCAAACAAAACTTAAAAATCTGGGTGTTTTCTTGCACAATATTAAATCCAGTCCTACTGCCTGGGTTTATCATGCTTAGGGTTTCTTCCAGGGTTGGGCAGAAATGGTTCAGAGTGTTGGAGTTCACTTGAAGTGTTAGATGTTCAGAGACAGATAAGCAGACCACTCTGTTTCATTCAGCCTCAGCATCCTACCTTCTTACTTGACCTTGATGGACTACTTCTGGGTGCATCTCATGCTATCTCTTTACAGTCCTCAAGTATCATGGGTGCTGAACCCATAGCCAGAGCTGGGGTTTGACTGATTGTCATGGAACCATCGGATTGAAACTCACCACTCCAAATAGCTTTCTTGGGGGCTTCAGATCATTGTTTTCTTATACTACTGGATAAAATAGCCCTCATTTATTTTTCTTTTCTTCTTCTTTTCTTTGCTCTTCTTTTTATTTCTTTCCTTTTTTTTTTTTGTGCTTGCAACTTAACACCAAAGGATCACAACTGTTGAAAGCAAATTTACATCAGAGATCATTTTCCTTCTGCAATATGGCAATGACACATAGTCCTTCAGAGAGGACTGAGTTCTGGTGCTGTGTTTCTGGGGTTAGATTCCTACCTTCTATAACAGTATTCTTTAAAATGTTCACTTATCAATCCCTTTTGCATCATTGCTGTTAGTCTCTTACAAAGGTTACCCCTTGCCTCATTCCACTCTTGACTTCTCTTGGCATTCCCCATCAAAGCACACCTTTTAAAAGTTTTAACTTTCTAACAGTGAAGAGATCTGGAATGGGAGCGAATCCTTCTTCCTCTTCCTTCATTCTCCACAGACTGAGTGAAATTTAAAACACGTCTCACAGATCAGTTTTCCTTCTCTGATGTTAGGCACAGTCCACGACCCGGATTTTCAAATAGCCAGGCTGGAGTCTGCAATATTTAATCCAGCCAGCTATTAAATGTCCTGCAGCTAAATCAGGAATAGAAGAAAGGATCCTTACTGGGGGCAGGGTGTGTATGTGTGTGTGTGTGTGGGGGGGGACATAACGATACTAAGAGCAGTTTGGTGGAGGGAAGGGATCAAGGAAGAGGACAGGCAACCCCAGGGATCCTTCCATTTGGAAAATCCTGTTTTCAGAACTCCTGTCAAAGTAATAACAAAGCTAGAAAATGTGAAAACAACTCTTTGTTCCAGGATAGGGTTCGAATGAACTACTGCTACAACATACACACACACACACACACACACACACACAATCGATTAATAACAGGTCCAGAGACCGATTTTCTTTTATCTATTAGGGACTGGGTGTTGGGGGTCCGTAACATGATCCTCTCTCGGTTTTCCTGCCACCCCCTTCTCTTAGGGCAAAAAGGTTGGTCGGAGGATCCCTGGCTGGTAGACCGAGGCCACTTTCTGCACTTTCAGCTCCATCCCTAGAGTCCCCACCCTTTCTGTGCAGCCAGGCTGAGTGTCTTGGCTGCTAGAAGGCATGCTTCACGCACCTGGGGAACCACCTCTCCAGGTACCTGACAGGGGTAGTTCTTAGGATCCAAACAAATGTAGCACCAGACAGATGGCATTCCCAGACTCCTCCTGCCAAGGCTCCCCACTGACCCAGCCCAGCACTTGTTGTTGATTTAAATCATCCGGAGGGATTTCAACGAAGATAGCAAACGGGGTTGGGGGTTGAGGAGGAGAGCCAAGAGGCAACCACATTTGGGCAGGGGGTGGGTGAGTAACCTCTTAGGCTGCAGGAACCCTGCATTTTAGCAGCCATATCTGTCATCTGTGCCAGTGGACAGATAAACCGTCCCCCATCAAAGAGATTCGTTACTAATTCATAAATCATTCCTAAAGAATGGATTGTGCGAAGTAAAGGACATGTGTCATCTGGACCCTGGAGTCTTCTAGGCCGCCAGAGTGGGTTCGCAAGAAGCCCCCTCCCCCCCCCCCGTTTATGCATCTGCGAATTGGGGCCGCTCTCCTTCCCGACCCACCTGCCCCCCTTCTCGCTGTCCTCCCCCCCCCCGCACTCTGCCGAGTGGGCCATCAGCGTCCCAGGTTTGTGATGTCAATCCAAACAGTTGATTCTGGGTGGACCAAGGGGAATGAAAGAGTTGGCGTCTTTTTATTCATTTCTGAGGAGCCAGAGTTGTTGTCTGGAAACCGAATGCATCTCGCTGGCGGGTCATCGTTCCCTGGCCTATCTCTCGAGCCAGGGCAGGGCAGAGGTCTCTTGTCCACCAAAGGCGGAAGGGAAACGGTCCCTGCGCACTCTTCCTGTGCCAAGATTTCTTAAGTTTCCGAGAATCGGTGCTTTCTTGGTACTTGGGTTAGCCGCCCCGGTGCAGTCTTTTAGAGGGGCAGATATTATCTTCTAGCCAAGGTCCAAGGGGGTTTTCTCTTTTCGCGCCTTCCATTCCCAAGCCCCGATCTCCCCGCACCTGCTTCCTTCCGCTGCTTGACTTCAAACAGGGGAAGACCAATGTCCAGTTCGTGTGCTGACCGCTGCGGCCAGCTGCTGGGACTTCAGGAACGCCCGTCGGACGGGGGTGGGGTGGGGGAGGGGGAGAGCCTTGCGGTGAGGTGTGCCCTTTCCTACGCTATAAAAGTTTGAGAATTTGTCACAGCGACAAACGCTCCCAACCCCTTCCCTCTTCACCGGTTCGGGAGCCCCTCAGATAAGCGAGGTTTTGCATATAATAGGTGATTACGGCTCTAGGAACTGCTCTTTGATCTATGATTTGAAGGGTGGAGTGTCTAAAGGGTCTCTAGACGCTTGTCTGGTTTGAATGCTTTTCAGGATGATTTATGGCAAAAGGCTCATTTCTGACACTTCCAGATGCCAAAGCCCTTCTTTCCAGGAAGGGGTGAGGAATCCTGCTTCCAATAGCCACGTGGATGGGAACCCGTGCGCCCAGTGGGCCTGCCTGCCTGTCATCTAAACTGACAGCGGGAACCGGCCTCCTTCCCGGGCCACAGATAACCCTCCTTGCCTTCCCCGGAGGGGGCGGGACCTGCTTTCCGAGAAGGCAGAAGCTACTCAGAGAAACCGAGGCACCCGTCCTGTTAAGTTGGGTTCTTGCAGTAAGTCGAATGTGTGCAATTAACCACGGGCTCCCCGCCCCGTGGTTGGTTTGGCGTTAATGCAATTTGACCCCCAATGTGAAGCAGGGCAAGAATAAACCCTCCGCTGGGACCCCTGGTGGTTTCGGGCCCCTTAGCCCCAGTCCTGGGCTCTGGACGGGTGTATCGCAATCAAAGTTCCCGCGGGGGTCGGAGGAAGGAGTCGGCAGCCTGCAGAAGCTGCTGGGGGCTTTTTCTGGGGTGGGGGGGACTGAGGAGGTGATCATTCCGAAAGCTCCCTGCAGGCTCCGAGACAGCGAGGCCAGGCCAGAAAAAATAACCCTCGCAACTCAATTATTGCGGGCTCCACCGTGAAGCTGAAATGTGTACCGCTGAGGGGGAGGGGGCAGGTCTGAAAGGGCAGACGCTAGCGCGACTTTAGGGGACCCCTAGGGCCAGCCGGGATGAGGAGAACTGCTGAAGGCATTTGTCAATCTGAAGCTAAAGATGAGCTCAACTCTCATTGGGATGTTTTTCCCAAAGTGGATAGGGAAAAACAAAAAAAGTTTCTAACGATTTTTCCTCCTATGATTGGGACTGGTGAGGAGGATGTCCCTTCAGAATAGGAATTAAATTAAGGCAAATTAAGAAAGGAATGAGCTTTATGGGAGGCGAGGAGATCAGTCTTGAGAAGGCTGAAGCGTTGGGGCACTGTTACAGGATCTGCTGGTAGGTAAGCTCTATGCCAGAGTGATGTTCTGGTCTCTTGCTTAGAATCTTCCACACTGTTAATCTATAGTATTTGGCGAACAGTAGTGATCTGTCACTTTTGAGGTCTTCTGTCCTCCTTTCCATATTAGTAACTTGAAAGTACTCTCAAAAAAAAAAAAAAAAAAGGTTTTCTGGATGATGGTGTCAGAGAACAAATCACTTCTTTGAACAAACTTATTTTCCAGCAAATAAACTTCCCTTGTTCTTCATAGCATTACAGAAGAAGGAACAAAATCATAGTTGACTGGGATTGGTAGAGCCAGCCCATCTTGAAGTGAGAAGCTTCATCTGAGGATACAATAGCATACTGATTAGTCTCTCCTGTCCCTCAAAGGACAATCTGAACATTTTGGAAAATCACTGCCCTTTTATCTAAAGTTTGATCAATACATCAAAAGACATAGGCCACCTCTTGTCTTTCCTCTATGTGTATATTCAAGAGCATAAAATATTAAATTAAAAAAAAACTCCCAACTTCAAACCTATCAAATGTTTAACAGCTGAAGGATATTCATCTTTAGGAGGTGGGCCAAAAACGTCAATAAAAATTTAATTATTTCTGAAACATATGGGAACACTTACAAGACCCCCCCAGAGTGATACCAAGTATTGATACTAAGAGGAAAACTTACAAACTACTTCCTTATTTTCTTTCCAAGCCTTATATCTCTGAAAGAGTCCATGAACCACAGACATTGTCCTTGTCCACTTGATGTGGTTCTTGCATCAAAAAAGACAATTTGATGGACACAGGGTCACCTGCTTTCTGTGTGAAAAAAAAACTGGTGTGGAATTTCTATGTGTCCACTTTTTGTTTTCTGTTAAAAAATAAGAATAACTTATCTGTGACAGATGATACAAATATCATTTCAGTGAGCAAGGCAGGTACAGTGCATGATGGATATGGGCATTTTTGTTACCAGCTAACATAAGTTTTCTTCTAAAATGTTTCATCTGAGGTATTATCCCTGTCTACAATAGCACCAGGATGCAAGATGTAAAGAAATTCTACTGGTGACACCATTTCTTTAATGTGCAATACAGATGGGTCGACTTAAGAAATGTTTGTTATTAGAGAGAGGAAAAGAATGGGTATACCAGGGCCTCCAGCCACAGCAAATGAACTCCAGATGCATGTGCCACCATGTACATCTGGCTTACATGGGTTCTGGGGAATTGAACTTGGGTCTGTAGGCTTTGCAGGCAAGCTCCTTAACTGCTAAGCCACCCTCCAACCCATAAGTGGACTTATGATAAGCTACCTCTTCTACTTACAAGGGGAAGTTTCCTTTCCATATATAGCTTCTAGAATACTTCCAAGTTTTTAAAGGTGACATTCAAAATTCAGCTGAAGGGTGGGGGTCTTCTGGTCAGCTGCTGGTTTGGAGCCATTCCTCTGAGAAGCCTGGAGAGGAGAAGTAGTTAGATTTCCTTTCCACTCTTTCCACCTACACCTGAAGTTATGTTACTCTGAGTCCCTGGTAATGTTTTTCCCAAGACAAAATATCTCCCACCATCAACATTGACCCAATGGCAATGTGTACACATACTTGGATTGGTTTTCAATAGACCTTCTACCACTACAACAAACTTTCTATTGCTCTCAATGTTTAGAGTCACATAATTCAACCATTTGATTTGCAGCAAGTTCTTGAATCCCAACACATTGGATATATTTGCCTGAGACTAAATTTTCCTCGACTGGTGCTCCTTTCTCTACTTGTAGGCATGACTTTTAGATTTTAAGCAGGGAAGTAAACTCTAGAAATTGCCTAAGTATCAGAACTACTGGAGCAACTATTCCTCCAAGTGCAGGGTTTCTCTTTTACTGAAACAGATGACAAAATCACTGCCTTTCAATACATAAAACTGGGTGTATTGACTCTATTCATCTTCTAAATACCTGGCAAGTAGTAAATGCCAGAATGCAGGATATAGAAATGCTTTCTGCTACTTTCTTTTTTCTTTTTTACTTCTTTTCACTTTGGAAGAATGAAAGCAAGTATCTTTTGTGAAGGTAAAAGTATACTGCAATATTTTGAATATGTGTAAATTTCTGAGTACTCTGAATTAAATTCGATTTGTTACAATTTTAATACAAAGCTTTGTTTGTGGAAAGGTGTCTTAAGAACATGATTTTTTTTCATTTATAAGCCTAATTACAACTAAGTACTCTTATAAATTCAAGAGGGATGGGAAAAGAAACATGATTTGATAACATATGCAGAAATCATTGGGAAGAAAAACCAGGAGTTCAGTTTGCCCCATGGAGTGATTATGGAATGAGGCAGAACCAATGGAGAGTGAACAGAAGTAGATTTTTCTGTCCTGTGCATGCAATCCCACAGGCCTTTTCAATCTGTGCTCTGTGAGGCAATTCTTTTGTCTGACATGATCTCCAGTGGCTTTCATGAATTATGGATGCAAAGTCAACTTATAATCATACTGCAAGAAGCAGAGAAAAATAACAGCCAATGTGAGGAGTGCATGAATTTGGAATGTACAGCCACAGGTGACTCTAGCTTACTCTTGTAAAATGATCTGCTCATCTATCTCACTGCACAAAGAGTGCTAAGAATCATCTAGATCAGCAGAAGCATTTCCAAAATGTTCTCTCATCCTCAAGCACTTTTCTCCAAGTGGCAGGCTATGTGGGTGGCCACCTTGACTCTGCTTTCAGTTAAGTGAATGATTATTCAGTCAACAAACATTTCTTGGAGGTCTCCTTAAGATCTAAGGGCTCTGCAGAAGTACTATGTTACGATCACAACAAGAAAAAGTCTCTAATGATAGAATGCTGATCTCACCTGGGGACAATCTCTGGATGTGGCCGCTTTACCCAACTTTCTTTTTTGAAATGTGTAATTTTATTTATTTATTCATTTCAGGGAGAGAGAGGGGGGGAGAGAGAGAGAATGGGCATACCGGGGCCAACAGCCACTGCAAATGAACTCCAGATGCTTGTGCTACCACGTTCATCTGGCTTACCTGGGTTCTGGGGAATGAAACCTAGGTCCCTAGGCTTTGCAGGCCAGTGTCTTAACCACTAGGCCATTTCTCCAGCCCTACTCCATTTTCTTGATAGTTTCAGTGGTGCAAAGATTAGGGACTCCAGTATCTGTGGAAAACAGAAGTGGAGAAGTAGAAGTGTCTCTGCCAAAAGCAAAGATCGAGAGTAAGTCAATGTGAGCACCCATGCCATAGATTTGTCATTTGCAATTTTATTTCTCCCTTTCAAAAACTGTAGTTCTACACTCCAGGTTGATAGGCGCTTATTAGCCCCAAAGAGTTTGGGACACATGTGTCTCCTCAGATCATCAATACAATACAAGAACTCTGCTTAGTACTAGAAACAAGAGTTTTTGTACATTTGAACTAGCTTTACCTTTATTCCAACAGAAATCCCAAGGCAAAGAGAGGCCATAATCCACATCTAAAGGAACTGAATAACAGAACTGAAATTTTCATACTTTTGTCTCTCAAGTTAATGTTTAGAATGAAAACCCAAGTAAGCACAGACAATGTTTCAGAACATATTCACTAAAACATATTTCCTACATATTTTCTCTCAAGCATTTTAGAATTAAAATAGCTAGGAAACCCAAAGCTGCCACTTGCCTATATGATCCACCTCTCTGTCTAGAAAAATAGTGGGATCTGGACTGGAGCGATGGTTTAGTGGTTGAGACACTTGCCTGCAAAGCCAAAGGATCCAGGTTTGATTCCCCAGGACCCATGTAATCCAGATGCCCAAGGTGGAACATGTGTCTGGAGTTCCTTTGCGGTGGCTGGAGGTCCTTTTGCCCCCATGCATTTCTTCCTCTCTCTCTTTTACCTCTCCCTCCCCCCAAATAAATAAAAATAAAATGTTTGAAAATGGTGGGATCCCTTTTGGAAAGCTTGTCCCTAAAACAAGAACAGGGTATATTTCCTGCCTGCGGGCTAAGCATCTTCATTCATTGAGCATCTCTCACAGCCACATGTGGCAGTCTTGGTGCCCTATAAGCAATAACAGTTAGATCTAATAAAAATGAGACGAGGGGCTGGAGAGATGGCTTAGCGGTTAAGGTGTTTGTCTGCGAAGCCGAGGGACCAGGTTCAGCTCTCCAAGTCCCACATAAGCCAGATGCACAAAGGAGCACATGCATCTGGAGTTCGTCTCCAGTGGCTAGAGGCCCTGGTGTGCCCATTCTCCCTCTCTCTCTTTCTCTCCCTCCCTCTCTCCCTCTTTCTCTCTCAAATGAATAAAATATATTTTTTAAAAATGAGAGTAGTTTATTGTCACTGCATTTACATGTCTGTGAATTTGATTCTGTTTCAGTCCATCCCTTCCCCTAGTCCAGCCATGTAGATTCATATATATTGCTGTGCTGGAAACTGCCCACATTGCTGTCTCTTCCTAAAATAGTATGAACATTGGTAACTAAACAGTACACATCAATCATTATCTGAGTAAAACCAAAACCTTCCAGTTACCTATTTATTGTGTATATGTGCACATTATTCCTAAGCCAAAGTGGTGGTTTAGAGACTGAAATGTAATTGATTATGAATTGAAAAGAAGCATTCTTAAAAGATGTTCAATTTGCTATGATTAGTATGAATGGAGAAGGCTGCTTCTCCACTCGAGACTTCTGCTCTCCCCCTTGACTCCAGGGATGTGGCGAACGTGTGTAATTTAAGGCAGGTGGTCTGTATAGTGGGCTGACCACAGAGGATGAGAGCGTGTGCATTTGATACCATGACTGCTGCTCTTTAATAGACTTTAAATAGACTCTGACTATTATTTGGCTTTTGGCTATTACATTTATTTTCACTTTCTTTCAAAGGCTTTTCTCTTTAATTTTGTCATTTTCTACACACTGAAATGTAACCCTGGTCCAACAACACCAACAGAGGATTTATCTATATTGTCATCAAATCAAATGCAAACGAAATATCAAAGGGGAGTAGAAGGTACCACAATATCTCACTCTTGAATGCTGACAGAAAATGCACACGTTTTATTCTGCCTAGGAAATAACAACACTTTATTTTTATATAAAGCCTTTCATGTGAGCATCTCAAAAGACCTTTAAGATGTCAGTCGGGTCTGGAATTCTTCAACTAGCTGCACCTTTTCTTTTTCAGTAAGGTGATTTTTCTGTTGGATGCAGTTTCCTAGCTGAGCTGCACTTGGCCACGCATATCCAGAGGTCCAAGGGCATTAAGTGTTCTTGAATGGATCAAACAAATGACCAGTCGTGACATTTTCAAAACCAACCTTGAGAAAAAGATGGGTGGCAGAGGTAACTATTGAATCTACAGGTGGAGCAGTTGTGACACAGCAGGGTGACCTGACTTTCAAGAGGGCACACAGTGGGGTCTTTGTTCCTGCTAGAAACAGAAACCCATGCAGCAGGTCGTTAGCATGACTGCATTCCCCTGACATTCTTCCCATCTCTGTCATCCTTTGCCTGAATGAAAATCTCTGAGAAAAGATATAGTGGGGCACATGAGAAAAAGATTCCACTGCAGTAGAAAAGAGTGAATCTTAAATGAGTTAAAATGAGCCAAAATTAAATAAAAAGCTTATAGTTTGGACATAGAAGCAGAAGGTTGGTTTTTAAGTTTCAATCCCCTTTAAATAAAAAAAAAGGTATTTGCTTCTTGGGTGTTTGATTTTTCTGAGACAGGGTCTCACTGTGTAGTTCTAGGTGGCTTGGAACTTGTCCTGTAGACCAGGATAGACCCAAATTCAAGGAAAATGTTTATTAATCTATGGCAGGGAGTAGAGACAAAATGCTCTATATTATATATGTATGTATATACATACATACACAGATATTTAGAAATGAATGCATTAATTACTGAGATAATTGTACACTCTGAAACTCAACAGTGTTTTAATTTATACATCATCTATAACCGTCTTGCTGTTTCCTGGAATTTTGTTTTGCCTCACATCTCCAAATGCAGTGATTTCCTTCAGTAACATAGTTGTTAGGGAGATGAGCTCTGAAGTCTGGATGTTTCCTTCTTGGCATTACTATTGTTATGTGATTAACTCTTAACTGGCGTTCTAAATTCTGCGCTATTCTATTTAACATTTATGGTTTAATATCCTCTTGGAACAGCACATCACCATGTACATTTAATTGTAAAATCCATTGTGAAGTCCAGGCCAGAGATCCTAACTCTACTTTTAAATATACAACAACTTCAGTATTTTATTGCAGTAAGAGTAGCTAATTGAAGGAATAACTAAATTTTTTTTAATAAAGAGGACTTAATAATAAAGGAGACTAGTTTTCATCTGAGAATAATTGTATATTTGAAAAAATAATTTATTAAACAAAATATTTGATGTTTGTTTTTAATTCAGTTTGAGTTTTAAATTAGAATCCATCTTTTAAAGCAAAGAATTATTACATGAAACCTAAAGAAAAGTTCTGGAACAATTCTGATACCATACATACTGAAGCTGTCTTTAGCCCATCTTACATGTAATAGTTTTGCAAAAGAAATAATCTTAGATATGTCCTCCTCATTTTCTGAGCTTACAATTCTCAGATCCAAGCTCTGATTTCGAAAGTTTAGAGAAAGCTGCTCCATATATCACATTAGTCCCACCTTATCTAGAAGAGAAATCTCACAGTGATATGCCAATGGTCTTTATCTGTGCATATCATCTAAATCCTAAGCCTAGTTTTGATCAGCTCCAAATGAAATATGCATAAACAAGGAAGAGTAATGATGAAAAACAAGTTAAAATCTTGATTATCTTACTTGTTTGCATTTGAGAGTCTAGAATCTGCACTGCATTTTCTTGCTATTCGTCTCTCTCATCTACAAAAACGTTTCTTTGTTCCTCTTCCACATATGAGGAAAACTTGAGCAAAGCAAAGATGCTAAAGAATATTTCTTAGCTAATCTCAGGATGGTCTTTGCTCTTACATTTCTTCTGTGCACTAATGAGATCATTAACACCACCCTTTTCTTGCCATATGTATTCTCTCAAATTCATGGGATCTTTTTATATTATTTATTTTCTTTAAGCAAATGTTCCATCTATGATGTGTAGTTGAAGGCATTAAGAGAAGAAAAGTATGTATAGTCTAAGCCTTACCCCTTATTACTGAGCTCTTTAGCCAAGTAACTGCACTTATTTGAGTATCAAGTTCTCTATAATTGAGGAATGGGGTGGACTATATCACTAATATTTTTATTCTATCATTTTGTGTTCTAATATCTTTCATAATGCTTCAAGAATATGAAACGGAAAATCCCTTTTAAATGCTTTTCCTGCCAGATGAGGATCAATTAAAATGTTTTTTTTTAATTATAACTGAGGAGATATAGAGTGAATCATTATTTTAATGATGCAAAAGCTCTGAAGTTCAAACTACATAATTAAAATAGAAATAAAAACTTAAGATGTGAAAGCAAATGTAAGAAGTAGTGATAAAGAAATATCATATCCCTGCTATTTATTATGCATGTTTTTGGCATTAGTTTTATTTTGATATTTGTCTGTTTAAAAAAATATATTTACTAATTAAATGAATAAAAAATGGAGTCTCATCTAAATCATTCCTAGAATGTCTTTACCAGTCAATATTAATATTCTTTAACAACTTATAGCCATGTTCTATGTCTATGCATGATAACTAGGATGTCTGTTTACATAACGATTAGTGTGCTTATGACTGATAACAGAAATGACAGATACGGGGCTGTACATTGACTCTAAGTATTAGTTCCCAGTTATGCAACAGAATTTCTTCCCTCCCTCCCTTCCTTCCTTCCTTCCTTCCTTCCTTCCTTCCTTCCTTCCTTCCTTCCTTCCTTCCTTCCTTTCTTTTTTATTACATATGATATCAAAGCAAGACTAAAAGTTGAAACTTTTCTTATGATTCATGTTCTCAACTATTTCTGTTCCTTGTTTTGTTTTGTGGTCACTAACCACGAAGAAATTTGTCTTTTTTATATACACTGGAAATAATTTACTGGTTTTAGAAATATTAAACCACAAAAAAAGTTAAAGAAACATTACGGGTCTCCTGAAACCCTCAAAAAGCCAGGAAATTGAGAGTTAATGCAGAGGCCCTGAGTTGGCTCGGTGTCTCAGGGACTTAAAGGCTTCTGAAGAATGACAGGTAGTGTCCAACCCACAGATACGGAAACTAAAACAAAAGCAAAACAAGAACGAGCACTGTATTGGCAGAGTGATGTGTGGAGGGTACCCATGGTTAGAACATTTATCTGAGACACTGTTCACATTTACTTAATATAAAATGCCATTATAAACATTAATTATTGCTCATCCCTAATATATAGATAATATTTATAGGTTCAGAGACAACTAGTGTGACTATAGATTTTAGTTTGTGTCATAAATGTATTTAATGGTATGGGACTGACAAAAATGAGGCTCTCAAATGGGTTTGTAGAGTAATATTTATGTGTATACTATATGTTCCTGGTATATGATAGAAATAATGCTTTTCCACCATGAATTTCACTGATACCATTTAAAACACCAGAAATTTATATTGTTCACCCAAAAGAGATCTCAGGACATTAGTCCTTTTTGAGTTCCTAATACAGAGGAAACAATCTTCCTTAGTGGTCAAGGTTATATAAGTATTGTTTTGCAAACATTTTCATACATATTTTCACATGGAAACTGCAATTAGAAAATTAGCCAAGAAGGCAAATTTTTATTGATAAAAAACATTTAGTGTGATTTGTTATTATATTGTATTTAGTTCATTTAAATTTGTATGCTTACAGTAGCTTATTATTTCTATTTTAATATTTGATTATTTAATGCAAAAAATCTTAGCCTTTTAATAACATTTGTCTTAAATATTTAATTTTAAACATTATTTGATGCTTAGCTTATTATTGAAATAAAGCTATTTACAATCAAAATGTCTTCCTGAATTGAATGCAATGCATTTAATGTTTTTAATTAACACATGAACAAGACTTTGAATACTTTCATATTATTCAGTGTGTATCATCACAAAAGATAACAGTATAATATTAATATTATTGCTGATTACATGTACTTTTGTCAAGAATCAAGGTGATTAGTTGAATGATTAGTTGCTTCATTTATAGACATGCTTTTGGCTTTTTCTATAAAAAAAAAATGAATATGGCATTATCCTATAGCCAGTGTTGTATGTAAACACATTAGGGACCTGGAAATCAAGATGAATTTATTTGAGTCACCAAGCATAGACTGTTCTTAACTTTAAATAATAAGAAAAGATTTTTTCTGATATAAGGCTTTACCTCTCAAGATATATTTTTAGGTTAAAAAGAATTCTGTCTTAGAAGCAAACAAATTACAGAAATGATGCATTTCCAATTGAGATATAGTTAATAAACACACCCTTTTTTCAATATACAGTTAAATATACTGGAAAAATAATCACTCTCTTTTATGTAGTAATGATGTCAAAAGTACTGGTAAAATGAGAAATATTATCTAGCAGTTAAACTTTTTACAGGTAGGAAAGTATTAGTTGTTTCATCATGGAAATATTTCTACACTGAATTTTTACATGTCAGTTAATATCCACAACCTTGTATTTAATATTTCAATATAGTAATGTTTAAAATATTGGTGAAATATTTCTGGATTTCAGAACCTAATTATAATCTCTCACATTATATATTCCAAGTCCCAAATTGACTGACTTTAAGTCATATGTATATATATATGAAGAGAGAGAGAGAGAGAAATTTTTAATCCTATTTGCAACGTAATTCCCCCTCAAAAACAAGAAAGGGATGTGATTAAGGAGAGACATGATTACAGGACCAAAAACTATCACCAACAAACTTCTAATTCTCAAACTATGTAAGTTTAAAAATCACAACTCTGCAAATAAAGAGACCATTTGCTTTTCTATTCTGGGCTAAAAGGACATTTTACACATTTACATAGCAAACTTAGTCAATGCTTAGAAATGCTTTGTAGTGGCCAAAAGCTGTGCATTTCCTTCTGTTGACCCGATTCTTTTCTTCAAATAAAATAAATTAATAGAAGATGCATCACACAGGGTCGCAGCAGATGTGCACAGGCTGCAGAGCTAATTGCTCTTATTTTGTACAGTCCAATCCTACACACGCTTTAATTTACATTTGCCTGAGTTAGCTTTTTAGTGAATTAGCGGCACTCTGCCACACACTGAATACTAATGTGCTTGCATCACTCTATTATCTCAGATACATTATTGCCTAGGATCCATGCTCCTAATTTCCTTACCACCCACACCCATCCCTTTGCTCTGTTTTGGAAGGCTGACTTGTGTTAACAAGGGACCACCAAGCCATTAACTCTAGGCCATGAGTAGGATTGTGTGTAGAGTAAAGCTTATGATCATATCACATCTTAGCTCTTCCCCCTGCACTATCCTTGTTTCTTCCAGAGCTTTCAAGAGGCAATAACTTCAAATGCCTCGCATGGAAATGATAAACGGCCCGTTGTGCCTTTTCTTTGAAGGAGTTCTCCTGCAGAGTATCATATTTAAATAAATTGCCATTGCATTTAGCAAGCAGCACAATCATGCCCATTGAGGTAGAGTCTTTTGATCATATTTGGTAATGCAATCAAGAATCACATGAGGATTCTCAAACAGGCCAGCTCTGCTGTGTGCTAAATAGGCGACAGGAGAGAGAACATTAATTGCCCAGAATCCCACCAACTTAACAAAGCACACCTGTGTCCCATGGACTATAGCCCCCAAGGCAGTGGTTACATGTACAACCAAGGAAATTCTTTTCTCTGGATTGATCAGTAATTCCATAATACTTGAGATTTTTTTTTTTTAAAGTACATATACTCTATACTCAAGTTGTCTAGAAGGTGCAAATGTGTACAGACACATGATATTGGTGTCTTTAAAGGTAAATGAATGTAGTATATAGAAACAGGAGACATGGGCTCTGAGTCTACCACCTTGTTGATTGACTTAGTTTATATCTTTGCCATTGGTCTCCCCTTCTCTCATCTTTACATTTGGGAACTCGAGCTGCTTACTTCCTGAAACAAGTGTCTTCAGTATCACAGGAGACAAGAGGGTCAGGAAGAATTTGGAAGTAAACTGACTTACAAATGAGCTGTTCTGATAGCCTGACAAAGTATGGACATGTGTGGGGTAATACTGCATTTGAATGTTATATTCTCATGACTTCTTTTCAAGCATTTTCAAAATATTAATTCTGAAAAATTAAAGAGGCTAGAGTATCTCTCATCTACAAAAACATGGGGTTTCTTATGAGGAATTGCCTTCTGACAAATTAATTGAGGAAACTTGGGGACACGAATCACAACAGATGGATTTAAAAAGAAGCAGCCGATGGGGAAGTGGGGGCTTGGAAAGAATTTCCTGTTGTACGAGTCCAACATTCTAACTTTCTGCTAACTCTGAAATATGAATGAGGCAAAGCTAACTGAGGCCATCTCAAGCCATTCTGAATGAACAGATATGGTTTAAGAACCTGTTACTCTGCCTGCCCCTGACAAGTCTTTTTTTTTTTTGATAATGTAAGAATGTAAAAATAAAATTAAAAAAGAGACAGCAATTAGTAAACAGAAATATATTTCTTTCAATGTTTACTTACATCAGTCTGTGGACATATCATTTTCCCCCAGAATGATTCAACTATAAATAATATTCTGTAGTAGAAAGAATATTACTTTCATAAAAAATTTTATTCAACTATCTGCCAGAAAAAATATTCAAGGAAATTAGGGGTAAGAAAAACAAACACTTTTTGTAGGTGAAGACAGATATTAATTCATAAATATGAATCAATGTTTACTAATCTGCATTCTTATTTTGAGTGGAACATTATTTATCACTAATCTTTAGGTCATTCATAGTTTGATACTTATACTCCCATTCTGTAAGTGAGATAATAAAGTCCAGAAAGGTTGAAAAATTTACCCAGATTTCCTCTCATTACTTGACCAAACCAGAAGTTCAGCTTGGCTGTCCAGTTGAAAATACCATGGCATTTCCCTGTGAACACAGTAGTCAAAGTGGGCACTCAACTGGAGTCAGGGAGCATAGCTAATGATTACAACAATATTTGTATATATTCTGCTACAAAATCTGTCAGAGTGAAAGTGCTCTTTCTGTAGCAAAGCAGAAGAAATGTATGTGTTGTAAATATAGCATTGTAATGAAGATCTTGTTGGTATTTTCAAAAATTCATCTTTTCTAAACTGTTTTTCCCATACCCTGATTTCAGCTAACCTTATTAATCAGGACAATGAAGAAAAAAATTCACAAGGCCCATGAGTCAGTCCATTTCAGATTCTCAATGTCAGCATATGGCCTCAAAGCTCAGTTGAATTATTTTCACATGATACATCTCTGGCTATTTATTACAGGGGAGGTAGGAAGAAAGGAAAGCAGTGTGTTTTGTTATACATTCAGGAACGCAGTTAAATGTCTTTATCCCCAACGGCGACTTGGCAGTTTGGGCTTGGTGCCCACATTGTTAAACTTGTGTTTGTTCTCAAGTCTCTAGAAGGATTTAAAAAAATATTTTAAATATTCCCGTTTCTTCATGTCCCCTGTCTATTCTCTAGAGGAAATGTTTAAATCATATGGTTGATCTATTTTTAGGGAATAATTCTGTTTTAACTCTTTAGCTGAGAGGCTTATTTTCTTTGAACTTTATGGTATTTTATATAGGACCCTTCAGTCATGTTCATATAAGCTCTATTGACCCAAAGTCCCAAGTCTCACCTGATTTTTGAAAATCCCTTTGGAGTTAAATATTGTGCATATTGCTGAAAGCCTTTCTTTTCAGCTGTAACATAATAAATTCTCAACATAAGTTAAACAACTGTTCTTTTTTTCTTCATACTTAATTCTAGTTATTGGTGTTCATGATTCTTGTACACCAAAGGTTTTTAATAATTGGTTGGCAAATTGAGTCAATGATCATGGGCATTGTTCACTCATTACAGACCCCTTTGACAGATTTCCCAGCAACAGTTCAAGTGCATGATGGTGAGCGATGTGTTCAGTCTTTCTAGTTTTCATATTTGCTAACTGAGTGTGATAAGCACCTATCCATACAGGGTTATACATTAAAGAGAATTATCTAGCCCTGCAATCATCTAATCTTTTGGTATTATCAACCAGTCTCACTGTGTTTCTTGTCATTTTAGGAAACATAAAAGAAGAAACACCATCTCTTTGCCCTCTTCCCTTTAAACTCAATGCATACCATTAAGAATGTCTCAGCATTTTGTTTAATGCTAGCATCATTTGCATGCTAGCAATACCAACTCACTACCCCAAGTCAGAATCCTAGCTGGGTCCAACCTTTAAATCCTTTCTCAGCTACATTCAGAAGTAAATAATTGTATGTGTGTTGGGGTGGGTGGGATAATCATGAGCAGCAATTCATACATACACAGCGAGGGTTGAGATGTTAGACTGCTAAATAGTGTTAGTTTGCTAGGATGAATTGTTTGGCTCCAGCATCACCTATTTTCTTGGTTCATCTGACTTACTATGCAATGACTTATTGCAAGCATGACTAGAATAAGGACAGATTTTTCTCAGCCATGGGATAGGATGCAGTTGATTCTGGTTTAATAATGGCTGCAAGGTTTCTGTTGTGTAACAAGAGAACTAGGCTGGATTGTCTTTTGGACATTCAAAGACTGTTGTTGCACCTGTTGTTGCTGGGGGAGACCTTTTTCTGGTGGTGATCTTGTTGCTGATGTTGGTATTATTGTTGTTGGTGGTTGTGTTTGTTTCTGTTGGTCATGTTGTTGTTGATGCTGTTGCTGCTGGTGTTGGTGGTAATGTGTGTATATTTACCTTACTGATGACTCCAGGTTTTCAGGCTTATAAAATAGAAACTCTTTTTATTTTATTTTATTTATTTATTTATTTATTTATTTTTATTGCTTTTCTGAGGTAGGCTTTCACTTCAGCTTAGGCTGACCTGGAATTCACTATGTAGACTAAGGGTGGCGGCCTCCAACTCATGGTGATCCTCCTACATCTGTCTCCCAAGTGCTGGGATTAAAGGCATATGCCACCACACCTTGCCCCAAGATAGAAACTTTGATAGTCACAAATTCATTATTCTCTTATTTGACTTAAGACTTTTGACAGGTTTTAGAAAAGAGTTGGAAATGATTCACACTGGGTGTAGATATAGGGAGAGGAGAAAATAGAAGGCATTGCGATATATGTTGCACATCTTTCTTTTAAAGCTGCCGCACTTGTTTGGGCTGTATTTTGAGCACTTTCATGCCCTTGAACCACACAGCCACCACCAACAAAAATCTACAAAGCACAGTGGACTTTTTAGGTTAAGTACAATGAGCATATCAGTGTATATCTTCATATCAGTATTATGCTTAATTGTTCAAAAACAGCTATAAGAGCACTTTCTGTGGAGTTTTTCCATAGTGCATGATCAGTGCTATCACTTTTATGGCTTTGAGGCAGCAAATGGTCCCTGTATACTCAAGAGCCATGATCTCTCCAGGATTTCAATTCTGTGGTTAAATATCAGATGGATAACTAGATCATCTTTCTTCTCTGCCCCTTTCTCCTTTGTCATACATTTTGCTTTTATGATTCTCCCACAGGCTTGAATTATATATATGAACAAAGGGTTGGGGGGAGGGAGTCTAGCACAGGGTGACTGTGAAAGATCAAGCCAGCAGAAGCCCTTCCAGTGTCTCTCCCTCCTGCCTCCTTGAGGCGGTTTCCCACCCAGCAGCGCTCTTCCTCCACCCCAATGCCGAAATCACAGGAAAGAGAATTAGTGTAAAACCTACTGTGGGTGCTATGTAGTACTTTACATATGGCCAGAACTCCAGGCATTTGAACTTGCTATCTTGCTCATCAGTGTCACATGTAATCTGAGTCATCACTCAAATCACAGGAAACAATATGTTCCGCATTTTTACAAAATGTAGGACTCCCTTGCAATTCCTGAGATCTGAGTTTGGAACTGGAAATGAACCTTTCCATAACTAAGTTAAAACTAATGTTGTTGAGCACAGCATTGTGATTCAAAAGGAAAAGAGAAAAGCCGCCAGCCAGCATGCACCAAGTAAAAGATTGATCAGTGCCCTTAGTCATCAAATGCCTGTTTAGAAACCATGCTGGTGAATTACATGGCCATGAATCAGAAACAGAGGTATGGTTAACCCACATCTTCAAAAGTCTTCCAAAATTACCACATATTTCATATTTCACATATTTCTTAATGTTTTCTAAATGTTGATTAATCCTACCATGATATGTTGGAAATTACTATTTTTGCAGTTTCATTGAAGAAACAGCTCACATACCTTAGAGTTCACCTATTTAGAATGTTCTAGTCAGTGATTTTCAGTGTATTCACCATAGTCATCTCTAGAATAATTTCATTCTCTCAAAACCAAATCTCGCCAGGGTGTGGTAGCGCACATCTTTTAATCCCAGCACTCTGGCGGCAGAGGTAGGAGGATTGCTGTGAATTCGAGACCACCCTGAGACTACATAGTGAATTCCAGGTCACTCTGAGCTACAATGAGACCCTACCTCAGAGGGGGAATAAAAACCCACCAAATATCATACCGTTCAATGATCAACTTCTGTAATGGTTAGTTGACTGGATGGAGGGATACCTTCTTATGAGGTAAAAAGCATGCTTTTTGAGCATATCTGTGATGATATTCTCAGAAGATACTGACAGAGTCTATGAGTCTATGGACTGAATCAGGAAGATCTACCTTCAATGTGGGTGTGTATCATGCCAAAGACTTGAGGGCAGGCTAACCAAAAAGGCAAACTAGAGGGTGGGTTTACTCACGCATGCAACATATATTTCCCTCCTTTCCTATCCTCCTCCCTCTGCCCCTTCTGTGAACTGGGGCACTCTCCTACTACTTTTAGACATAGTCTTCAGGCAGCCTGGTCTTTGGACATAGTGACTTGCATTAGCCTCTGCCTTTGTTCTCAGGCCTTCTGCCTCTCATTAAGGGCTACACTATTGGCTCCTCTGGTTCTCAGACCCCTAAATTGAATTGAGCCACATTGCTGACCTCAGTTGATCTCCATATTGTGCAATTCTACCATAGAACTTATTTCTCTCACTAATTGTGTGGCCAATTCATCTAATAACCTCATCTTGTCTTTTATCTATATATCATCTATCTATTATCTATCTTATTCTCCTTAGAGACCTCTGACTAATATAGCTCTTTGTACCTCTATGCCTCCCAACAATAAACAACAACGAACTTACTAATCTACTGAATTGTATCTTTGGAACATTTCACTCACATGGAATCATGTATTGTGTGAAGATTTTGTGTCTGGAGTTTTCACTTGGCATAATGTTTTCAAGTCCTATCAGCATCACAGTGAAAAGTGGCATTGCATTTATTTTTTAAGTTTAAATTTAAATTTTTATTTATTTGAAAGTGACAGATAGACAGAGAAAGGCAGAGAGAAAGAGAGAGAGAGAGAATGGGTGCACCAGGGCTGCCAGCCACTACAAATGAACTCCAGACGCTTGCACCCCCTCCTGCATCTGGCTAACGTGGGTCCTGGGGAATCGAGCCTTTAACCAGGGTCATTAGGCTTCACAGACAAGCACTTAACCACTAAGCCATCTTTCCAGCCTGGCATTGCATTTCTTTATGTGATCATTGTTTGGTAGACTACAATTTGCTCATATGGCCATCAACTGCCATAATGTACTTGTCCAGTACTTGTTCAGCAGTCATGAGGTAGGTTTTATTCTGAATAAATAGTAAGGATTGGATTGCTGAGTTAAAAGATCCCCTATGCTTATCATTTTGAGGGGCTGTGGTATCTTCCAATGTGGCTGCACAATTCTACACTTCCCAGAGTGGTATATGAGGATTCTCTGTGGTATTTTTTTTTTAATGTGTTTCCTGGCTATTTATATCTACAAAGAACTGTGCATTCAAAACCTTCACTTTCAGCTCAGTGATCCATTGTTCTTTTACAGGGTTGTATGTGCTCTGTAAGATTTTGATGTTTTTATATGTACATGATTTGTGCATGTATATATTTGTATGTGTTTGTGTTTAAATGTGCAAGGAGGGCAGAGGTTTAATTCAGGGGTCTTTCTCAGTCACTTTTTCCCTTCTCCTTTGAGACAAGATCTCTTTGTGAACCTAGAGTTCATAAGTTTGGCAAGTTTAGTAATCCAGTTAGCTCTAGGTGTTTCCTGTCTCCATCTTCCCAGTGCTGGGAGTTCTGGCTTGTGCCACCACACCCACCATTTTGTGTTGGTCCTGGGAATCTGAACATAGGTTTTTATGCTTGCTTGGCAATCACTTTACTCACTAAACCATCTCAGTAGCCACATATGTGTTCTTTGTATCATCTAAATACACATCTCTGGTGCATATACCCAAGAGCAGTAAAGACTATCTCAGTTTAACAAATGTAGATGGCATCTCTACTTTTCTGGCTTTCCTCTTTCTTTCTGAATAGTGTCTGTTACTAAAGAATTCAAGTTTTTGGCCTATGAGAAGCCTAAATTATTTTATTTTATTTCTCATACTTCTTTTTTTAATGGAGAGCCATTTTATTTTTGCTTACCCAGCTCTGTAGACAAAAATTCTCTCAGCATTTTTTTTCATATACAAATCATAAATTGTTCCTATGCTGATTTTTTATTAATTTTATACATAGGGTGTATGCAGCTATGTAGGTACCATCATTGTCCTGCTCCATGTCTTCCCCCCTCCACAGGAACTGTTCTCTTTGGGGAATGTGGGTCGTGTATTTTGGGGTTAGCCATCAGTAATGGGTAAGACACAATGTCTCTGTGCATAGTGTTCCAACTTGTGGCTCTAACAATTTTTGTTCTTCCTTTTGTGCAAATTTCCCTGAGCAATGATGGGTTCATTTTAGGTCTACTTCAATGATGATGTCTTGGGAGCCTCAGTGTGTCTGGATATCTGGTTTGGTAGGAGTTGAGTGTTCTCTGTGTCTATCTTCCTCACCGTTGTGCTGGTAGCAGGTTCACCAAGAAAGCAGCACTCTTTCTCATTTCCCCAATTATTCTTGGTTTCAGTTGGGGCCCTGGTGAGGTGCAATGGTCTGAATCTCTCCTTAGGATCTGCATCCATCTGAAAAAGAGAAGCAAATTCTCCAACGGAGAGTGAAGTCAGCACCAGATAAATGGGATAACCATTATTATTTTAGAGAGAATTTAATAGATGTAGGTCCTCTTGTAGCCCATGATTGGTGGGAGCTTGATAATGGATAGCAGGCTCAGTTTTTTGGATATCATTTTGACTTGTTTCCCAGCTCCAGCTATGGGTTCTGTTCCACTGAGTGGATCAGTTAGCCAAATCAAGAACAGTTGGTTACCTACCATAGCTGTTTGCCACTATTGTATATGTGTGACCATCACATCAGGTTATTTGCTGCTGAGTAGCTTAGACCATGAATTTCTTGGACAGATGTTGGTCATTTTCCCCCAAATAAGTCATGTCACACCTTCTGGCACTAGGTGAGCTGACTCTCTTCCAGATTGCAGCCAGTTCACTTCATGTTCCATACCAACAACATATGGTGTCTTTGGCAGTAGGGTCTTACCACTACCCTTGTTGGGTCATCAAGTACTCTGACAGAAATCCGACTTCTTTTGGGAAACCTTGTGGATCTATCTAATCAACAGCTTATTGTGGATATTAACAACATACTGGTACTGGGAGTTACAGGCCAGCATCAAGGAAAAGAAAGAAGAAAAAGATAGGTAACATAAAAGACATAGATAGAAGGGGGAGAGCGAGTGTGAGAGAGAGACAGAGAGAGAGAGAGAGAGAGAGAGAGAGAGAGAGGATTAAGGTTAGTTTTCATCATACCCTCTCCAGGGTCCTGTGATTAAGGTGTTCCCCTCCTCTTAGGACCTGATGAAGGTTCAACCATTATTCTGTCTTTTAGGAGGTAGAATTTTATGGTACCATTGCCATTTGGGTCCAGTTTTATGTCCTCCACCCCCACCCTTACCCTCCTCTCCAGCCCATCCTCCCTATTGTCTGCTCCTTGAGATGTTCATTAGGTATGTCAACATCTTGGACAGAGTCAGGTTAGGAGCCACAGAGTGTGAGGCTGTGATTGGCTGAGTTCACTGAGAATGATCTGTTCCAGGTATGACCATTTTTCTTCAAATTTCATTGTGTCATTTTTCCTTACTGCTGTGTAGAATTTCATGTAGATACACCACATCTTGGTTATCCATTTGTCTAATGATGGATATCTGGGTTGATTCCTGCTGTTAGCTATTATGAATTGAGTAGCTATAAACATAGTTGAGCAAATCTCTTGAACTGAGGCATGGAGCTTTTAGGGTAAATGTCCACTAAGGGAATAACTGGGTATGTTGGTAACTATATTCAACCATTTTAGGAGTCTCCATATTGCTTTCCAAAGTGGTTGTACCATCATTCATTCCCACCAATATTGAATGAGGGTTCCTATTTCTCTACATCCTCACCAGCATGTTCATTTTTTTTTTAATGATTGCTATCCTTACTGGGGTAAGGTGGAATCTCATGGTTGTTTTAATTTGCATTTTCCTGGTGATTAGGGATGATGAACATTTTCTTAAATGTGTGTTTGCCATTTGTATTTCTTCCTCTGAGCAGTTCCTGTCCAGTTCTTTTCCCCATTTTGTGAGTGGGTTGGTTGAATTTTTATTGTTTAGGTTTTTGAGTTTTTTGTAGATTCTAGAAATTATGCCCCTTTCAGTTGTATAGCCAGCAAAGATTTTCTCCTATTCTGTGGGTAATATATTGCCTCTGCTTGATGTATATTTGTCTGTGAAGAAACTTTTCCGCTTCATGAGATCCCAATGGTTGAGTGATTGTTTAAGTTGCTGAGCTACTGGGGTTTTGTTCAGGAAGTCTTTTTCCATTCCTGTATCATGGAAAGTTCTTCCTACTTTTTTCTTTCAGTAGTAGCCAGGTTTCCAGTCTTATATTGAGGTCTTTGATGTATTTGGACTTGATTTTTGTGCATGGCGAGTTGTGTGAACTGAGTTTCATTTTCCTACATATAGTTATCCAGTTTGTTCAGCACCATTTGTTGAAGATCCTGTTTTGTTTTGTTTTTTCCCCAGCCTACATTGTTAGGGCCTCGTTCAAATATCAAGTAGCTATAGTTAGTTGAGCCAAAGTCTGGGTCCTGGATTCTGTTCCATTGGTCTATTGTCCTGTTTTTATGCCAGTACCATGTTGTTTTTATTACTATGGCTTTTAGATCAGGTATGGTGATGCCTCCAGAGGTGTTTCTTTTGCTGAGGATATACTTGGATATCCAAGGCCTTCTGCCATTCCATATGAATTTTGAGATCATTTTTTTCTATCTCTGTAAAGAAAAATGTTGGGATTTTTATTGGTACTATATTAAATCTGTGTATTGCCTTTAGTAAGATTGCCATTTTCATGTTTTTTCTGCATATCCAGGAGCTTGGGAGGTTTTCCATATTCTCAAGTCCTCTTCAGTTTCTTTCTTTTTTATTTAAATATTTTTTATTTATTTATTTGAGAGCGATAGACAGAGGAAGAGGCAGATAGAAAGAAGGAGAGAGAATGGGTGCACCAGGGCCTCCAGCCACTGCAAACGAATTCCAGATGCGTGCGCCCCCTTGTGCATCTGGCTAACTTGGGTCCCGGGGAGTTGAGCCTCAAACCAGGGTCGTTAGGCTCCATAGGCAAGCGCTTAACTGCTAAGCCATCTCTCCAGCCCCTCAGTTTCTTTCTTGAGTGTTTTTATGTTTTCATGGTATAGGTCTTTCACAGCCTTTCTTTCACATGTTATTGCAAGGCAGTTTTGTTGTTGCTATTGAAAATGGGACAATGTCACTTACTTCATAAGGAGGAAATAGATGAATTCCTGGACACATACCAACTACCAAAGCTAAACTCTGTGCAGATTAATCTCCTAAACAAACCTATCTCCCCTATAGAGATTGAAAATGTAATCAAAAACCTCCCCAAAGATTTCAGGACCAGATGGCTTCCCAGCTGAATTATATCAAACCTTCATGGAAGAACTGAACACAATTTTTCTCAAACTGTGCTACACAATTGGAGAACAAGGAAAGCTCCCCAACTCCTTCTATGAAGCTACTATCACCCTAATACCAAAACCAGGCAGTGATGTCAAAAGAAAATGAAACCATAGGCTTATTTCCCTGATGAACTTAGATGCAAAGATCCTGAACAAAATCCTCACAAAATGAGTTCAACAACACATCAAAAGCATTATCCACATTGACCAAGGAGGCTGCATACCAGGCATGCAGGGGTGGTTCTGCATATGGAAAACTGTCAATGTAATATACCAAGTAAATAAGCTTAAACACAAAAACCACATGATCATTTTGATAGATGCAGTAAAAGGTCTTTGGCAAAATACATTTCTTCACCATCAAAACACTGGAGAGAATAGGCATGGATTGTTTATATCTCAACATAATAAAGGCTATATATAAAGCTCCTAATGACCAAATAATACTTAATGGGGTGAGACTGAAAAATTGAGATCAGGAACAAGACAGGAGTGTCCACTCTCACCTCTGCTCTTCAATATAGTGCTTGAAGTCCTAGCTCAAGCAATAAGACAGGAGAAAGAAATAAAAGGGATACAAATTGGAGAGGAAGAAGTTATGTTAGCCCTATTTACAGACAACATGGGTCTATACATAAGAGACCCGAGAACCTCCATCTCAAAACTCTTAAAAGATGATCAACTCCTTCAGCAAAGTTGCAGGATACAAAATCAACATACAAAATCAGCAACCTTTCTTTATTTCTCACATGTCTAATGCCACATAAAAAAATCATTTCCAGTGTTGGGGTGATGGCTCACCAATTAAAGACACTAGCTTGCAGCTGGGCGTGGTGGTGGCCTTTAATCCCAGCACTTGGGAGGCAGAGGTAAGAGGATGGCTGTGAGTAAGAGGCCACCCTAAGAATACATAGGGAGTTCCAGGTCAGCCTGGACTAGAGTGAGACCCTACCTTGAAAAACCAAAAAAAGAAAAAAGGATTCTGGCTTGCAAAGCCTGTCAGCCTAGACTTAGGTCTCCAGTACCCACATAAAACCAGCTGCATAATGTAGTAGTTTACAGTGGAAAGAGACCCTAGAATACCCATTTCTACTAAATAAAGAAATAAATTCATTAAAATAATGTATAACTTCAAGGAAAATTTATTCATAACCTTTATTAGAAGAGTTTTGTTGTATTAGCTCTGCAATTGAGGTATTTGATCAATCTTAATTGAAATTGTACATATGCTGTGAGGCATGGTCCCACATTTTTCATGTGGTTATTAACTTCTACTACCAACAGTTGTCAAATAATTATTATTTCCTCATCAAATAACCTTGGAACTCTTGTTGAATATCAGTTGATCATAATCAACTTCTTAGATTTTCATTCCACTCATTTAAACTATATTTATGCCAACATCACACTGTCTTCATTATCCTGTTTGCATAAATGTGAGTCGTCCCCCACCACTTTGATCTTGTTTTAAAGATTGTTTTGTCTGCTCAGGTCCTTTGAAAAACATTACAGAAGGAAATTAGAGTATTTATATAAATGGAAAAATTGCCATGCTCATGGACTGGACTTAATAGTATTAAGTTGACAACACTTTCCAACTGATGTACAGATTTCAGTGTGCTCCCTATTAGAACCAAGGATGACTTCTTGGTAGAATTTGGCAAGCTGATTGTGAAATCTTTGTGGAAATTTGAGGGACCAGAATAGACAAAACAATCTTAATTACTCCAGATCTCATATGGCGTGGCTTCCAGTTGTGAAAAAAAATGACGCCAAGAAGGTTTTAACTTGCTTAAAAGCATCCTCACGCACAGTTTAAGTAGGTGGTGACCAGACAAGATGCAAATGAGCTCCCCAAGCACAGCACCATTTTGTGGGTAAACATATCTGAAATGGACATGGTAAAGGGAGTGTTGGATTTTCTATTTATTTTTTGCTTGGGACAGAATTACAAGATCATGCATATTACAAAGTTAATCTTTTGGCTTCATGAAATGGAAGGGGAAGCTAACTATATTTTCTGCTTTCTGGCTTTATATATTTTCCTCTTAATTAATTATCCATTTTATGGTATCTTGAAAATATAATATTCTTGATATTGCCTCATCTTGAGGGTTTGTATACTGCATATCCTTTCTCTTTTTTTTAAGTTTTTTTTTTGTTTGTTTATTTTTATTTATTTACTTGTCAGTGACAGGCAGAGAGAGAGAATGGGCGCACCAGGGCCTCCAGCCACTGCAAATGCACTCCAGACGCGTGCGCCCCCTTGTGCATCTTGCTCACATGGTCCTGGAGAATAGAGCTTCAAACCAGGGTCCTTAGGCTTCACAGGCAAGCGCTTAACCGCTAAGCCATCTCTCCAGCCCACCCCCTTTTTGAGATATATTCCAGGCTTACCTCAAGCTAGCTTTATAGTGAAGTATGACCTCGAATTTCTGACCTTTCTCCCTCTGCTTCCCAAGTGGCATTCACCTTTAAACTCACTTTTTTCTCGTGCTTTTTTTTTGTTCTCAGACAGTAAATGCCAGAAAGTATAACAAATATTACAAACACTTTCAATATCAATTATTAATTATGTAGGTCTTTCCTCACTAACAGCTGTTATAACCTCCCCCTATTTAAGTGCATTCTTATTTGCAAAAATGTGAAGTGATGCCTTCATTTTCAGGTGTCTACTAGTCTCAACTGCTGTCACATTGAACTCAAATCATCCTCCACAACATGATTTGTGTTTCTATTTGCTGTGCAATGTGGTAAGAAGTACAACTGTACAAAATTGTCTACATGGCCTTTATATTACAGATCATTTACTAAGTAGGAATATTGGGCAAACTAAGACATCAGAGTGTACTTTAGCCAGGGAAGACAGAATGGCTAGAAATTAAATGCACAAAGAGGGTGATGGTATTGAAGATACATGCAAATAGCAAGTGGTAAAGTCAAAATTGAGAACATGAGAAAAGGAAAGGTATAAGAGATTGAAGTGACTGCTTAGACGTGAAGGGAAGAGAGGTATGAATTTAGAATGCAGGTTTTCATCAATGCCTAGCATGTTCTTCAGGGTATCAATAGAAGCTTACAGGAACAACTTATAATACAGAAATCACAGTTTTTGTATTTCTATATTTAGTGTCCTTATTTAAATGTCTATTTTTTCAGTGGAAATAAGGAAATAGCACAATAACACTTCTAGTAATGTTCATTAACAGTTACTTATTAACGAGCAGAAATGTCCTAGTAGTCTATATTTTATGCCCATTTTACAGATGAGGGAAAGGAAGTTCAGTAAATTTAAATCAATTGGCCAGAGTCATATAACTAGATATATTCAGTCATATTAATCACTAGAGGTTCTACTAATGTTGCATCAGAGATGACATAAATGGAAAACTCAGAGACTTCAACTTCTGCCACAAAAGAGTAAGAGCCTTTGTTCTGCCTTTCTGTCACAAGCAACTAGAAAAATATACAAATATGTACGAAGCAAACCTCTTGAGATAATGACTGTTGCAGTCCAGCTCACACTGCTGCCAGAAAACACTTGAACAAGAGCAGTTTTTTTTTTTTTTTTTTTTGGTTTTTCGAGGTAAGGTCTCACTCTGGTCCAGGCTGACCTGGAATTAACTCTGTCAAGTCAGGGTGGCCTTGAACTCATGGCAATCCTCCTACCTCTGCCTCCTGAGTGCTGGGATTAAAGGCGTGCGCCACCACGCCGGGCTCAAGAGTAGGTTTTGGATAAAAGGGCTTATTTTGGTTTACAGGCTTGAGGGGAAGCTCCATGATGGCAGGAAAAACAATGGCATGAGCAGAGAGTGGACATCACCCCCAGGCCAACATAAGGTGGACAATAGCAACAGGAGAGTACCAAACCCTGGCATGGGTAAACTGGCTATAATACCCATGAGCTCGCCCCCAACAATACATCTTCTCCAGGAGGCTTTAATTTCTAATTGCCATCAGCTGGGTAACCTAGCATCCAGAACATCTAAGTTTATGGGGGACACAATGAATCAAACCACACTATGACCCTCAGGAAGTGCAGGGCTGTCATCTTCAGAGAGGATAAAAAAAAAAAATCAGTAAGCCTTATCCTTGCTCCAGCTTTCTTCCTGAAAGAAATTTCAGGACCTTGAGGCAAAGAGGAAGTTACCAATGAGTTTTTCTGCATACAGGAAAAAGAGATCAGCAATCTAAGAGACTGAGAACTGGGAAAGAAAGAGCTAATTAAGAAGGAGAATTAGAATCTACACAGAAGTGTCTTGAGTCTGTAGCTGATTACTAAACTGTGCACATACTATACTGATGGAAACTTGGAAGGTGGAGCCTTGCTGGAAGAGATGTGGTATTGGAGGCAGATTTTTGGGTGTTATAGCCAGCTCCTCTTTGCCAGAGTTTGCCTTCCTCTCTTGCTGCTGTTAGCCACTTGTGGCAGAGATGATGTCCAACCTCTGCTCATGCCATGCTTTCCCCTACCCTCATGGAGCTTCCCTTTGAGAAAGAAATCTGAAAAAAATAATGAAAAAATAAACCAAAAAACCAAAAACCCAAAACCAATAAACAAAAACCCCTTTCCACCTGGCAGCTGTTTTTGGTTGCGTAAACACTCCCAGGGGTCCCAGCAAGGAGAAGGTGATTACAACATGTGGAGAGGAGCAGGCCTTGGCTTTATTCAGCATGTACTCATGAAGGTTTCTCTTCACCTACTCTGTCAGTACTACAGGGAATCTTTCCCTGGTTTTCTCCATGAAAACTGAGTAGAACTCCTGGGAGTAAGTCCACAAGAGCATGAGGGTCAGTGAGGGTCCTCAAGGAGCACAGCCCAGGTGGCTTGTCACACTGCCACCAGCTCCCAACCAGACTCTAATAATCTATGAGTCATCATGATTGCCACTGAAGTGTGACTGACAGTCGATGGTTCCAGCAGCTTCTGTTTCTGCTATGGGCATCTCAGAGGGGACTTCTTGGTTTGTCTTGTTTCAGATTAGTGTGCTGTTGTGCTCTTAGATAGACACTCTGCTGTGATCTAAGCAAAGTCATGGTTTTCAATGTATTTTTTAAAAATTTTTTCCTTTTTATAAAGATGGGAAGGATGACTTCTAGCCTTTACATATTAGATATGTAATTCCCACTGGCAACAAATGAAGAAGTTCATGAACTCTTACCATCCTCCCTAGATATAAGGCATAAAGGGAAGAGGAGTGAGACTTAGATTTTATAATAATATCCACATATCCATCAATAGATGACTATATAAAGCAATTGTTATCTAGAACATATACTGATGAACAGTAGTACTTATGTACCATGTATATAAAGAATACATGAATAAGTCTCAATACTATTTTTTATTATTGGCCAAAAGACACAGTACACATCTATGAAAGTCTGGAATGGGTAAAATAAACCTCGTGTGAGAAAGGACATATCAAGAGATACTGGAGTTGGGGGAGGGGTTGTTGATTTCAATGGAATAAGAGGATTTTTTTCTTGTTGTTGTTTGATATAAATGTTCTATGTCTTGAAGGTAATGATGATCAAATATTTGGCTCTGGATCCAACAGAATATGAAACCTATAGCTCAAAATGGCTACATTTTGTCAATAAATTTAATGAGAAAAAGAGGAACTTTACAAATAAAACAATAATCATGATGCATAGACTTAATGGTATGAAATATATGATAATTGCTTTTTATTTTGATAGAATTCAGAAAAGTTGTATGGATAAAAATACTTGGTTTAAGTTCAGTAACTGTATTTCATCGAATTATTTCATAATTGCCATTTCTATGAAAAGTATGTTCTCTATAAAATTTTTTGTTATGACCGTCAAATTCAGAGTTGAGTAAAAACACCTTACTTTAGAGAGTTATATAAATTCCTTAATTTTGATATTTTAAAAATATGAATTTTATAAATGCATTAAATAACTGGTTAGTTGCCCACTGCCAATAAATTTTCATGTTAGCTTATTAAAAATTGCTTTTCATTTAGATGTAATTAAACACAAAGTTCTTGTTTTACTTTTCCCTCCTACATGAAACCCTCCCATGCAGAGAAGACAGGAAATTCTTTGGAATTATCTTTTCAAGATGACCAAATTTATTGTTCAAAATTTTTCCTGAAACAAATTACTGGGTGGATACTACTTAAATGCCAATCCATTGTCAATTGTCACTTTTTGACAAGAGTTTGTTTTCTCTATTTTTTCATCCTAGTAAAATAGAGAACAATTTCTGTTTAGTGTTTATGTTGGTACATAAAGTTTTCATATAGTGAGAGTTCCCTAAACTTTCATTAGCAAGAATAATTTCAAATAATTTTTTAAACAAAAACATTCAGAATAAAGCAACAAAAACATCAATTTTATTAAAAATGAAATGTAAGGAGCTTGGCAGATATCATGCCAGAGTTTTAGAGGGTAGATCCTCTTTTCTTTGAGCCACTTCTTTGCCGGAGGCACTCAAGTATCACTGTTTACATATAAAACCTTACTCTATTATGAATTGACATAGCATTTTGTACTTGAGAGGGAAAATATCTCTTTGCTACATGCATGTTAATTCACATGCTCTTTCACTCTGAAGGATCTCCAATGCACACCCCAGTATTTTCTTCTAGATAGGTTTTCTCTTCATACAATCATTAACTAGATCTTCATTTCATATTTTATTTTTTAACCAAACAGGAAAAGATGCCTGATGAAAACTATTAAGATAACCTTAGAGGAAATAGCTTATTTTTTTTGTGAAAAATTCAAAGATGACAAACTAGAAACCAGTAAAAAGTAGTACTCACTTAGCATTTACCATCTTCCTGTAAGGGAGGCAGAAATTGCTTATATGTGCCTAGACTCCTTTTAGCTGGCTTCACAATCCACTTGGTTAACACCACATAATGTAAAGAATCTCAGAGAGAAGCCGAAGGTGTAGAAACTACCTAGCACCTTGCTGCTTTTTTCAGTCAGAATTCTTGGTCGTACCTATATCTAACTTCTGATTGATTCCACGTGCATCACTATCTTATTTTGGTGGCTAAATGGGAATCCCCATTCTGAAGTCATAAGATATAACTGGTTCCCTTATTGAAGAGTGAGCAGCCACTATGATTACAGAGAAATGTTCATTGGGAAGTTCCTGGTATAAACACTTGGAAGTGGCCTCTTTCACTGGCTATTGAAGAGAGACATTGCGTGGGACACTCGCAAAAAAGGCAAACAGAAGAGGATCAAGGAGTATACATGCTATGAAACTGGGCGTGGAAGGAGGAGGTCATGGGAAAATTATGGCCCATGGAATACAAATCACAGTTCTCATTAGCTTCTGTGAAGTACCTCCAGCAACCTTCAGGTTTTTTTTTTTTTCCATGTGCAAATTCTATTGGGAACAGGATACATGGATTAGTGACATTTACACAAGGACACAGAGATCAGTGGCATTGAATTGAAGACATCCACCTTTCTAGCTGACACACAATAAAACTTGGCAATTATTGTGCATGCTGTGAATGCTAGGTGTAATTTTCAGAATGAAGAGATCTTTCATTTGTTCTATCTAGGACTTCTAATAGCTAAAGAAGATGGTCATTATTAAAAGAAAAAAAATATACATGTATATTTATGCCATACAAATTGCATAATATGATACATATGCTGGAGTGATGGTTTAGTGGTTAAGGCATTTATCCTCAAAGCCAAAGGACCCAGTTTCAATTACCCATAACCCATGTAAACCAGATACACAAGGTGGCATATGCATCTGGAGATTGTTTGCAGTGTCTGAAGGCCCTGGTTCACCTATTCTCTCTCTCTCTCTCTCTCTCTCTCTCTCTCTCTCTCTCTCTCAAATAAATGAAATACATAAAGTAAAATTTAAAAATTCTTTAGCATGATGAGTATGATGAAAATGTAAATGTGAAGAATCAAAGTAGGTCTGGGGAGATAACGTGTTTGCAATGCAAATGTTGAGTACCTGAATTCAGACACCCAGAATCCATCTATATCTGGACATCTTAGTACAAGGATATGGCAGCTCTGTACACCTTTGGCAAGAAGGAAGGCAGAGATGGGAGAATCTCCCAGAATCGCAGGAACTCATGAGCCAACTAGCGTACCAGATGCAGTGCTAAACAAGAGCCTTTGCCTCAAACAGGTAGTGGACTGTAATAGCTGACACTCAAAGTCTTCTTCTGACCTCCACATGAGCATGAGGGTAAACCCATGCCCACACTCACACACATGAATACATGTACATCATAGAAACATACCAAAAATGAAAGTGTTGATTTACTCATCCAGTGGATAGTTTCTAGAATCCAATTAATTCTATGCAGTGAAGACAGACTCAATCAGTTCAGGGAGATTTGGGAAGAAAAGTAATGTGGATATATGTTCAAATCCAACCATTTTATAATTAGATTGTTCCAACTGAAAATTGATAACCAAGAATTTCTTAAAAACAGCGGAAAGCTCAGACACTTAAAACCAAAACAATAAAATATTTATAAATAAAATTCATGAAGAAATTAAATTACAGACACAAGGATTATATAAGTTAGGTCAGGCAATGTACTTAGCAGGAAGAGATAATAGAAAAATTGTGGCCCATGGACTATAAATCATAGGTTTACTAGTCATTTTTCTTAAATGAGAGTATCATTAAAATAATTAATAATTTGTAAAGTGGATTATTTATGATTGCAGGTATTGACTTATAGGCCTGTTTTAGTATGTGTGGTGGTTATATTCAGGTGTCTCCCATCAACTTACGTGCTTAGGATGCTAGGTCCCTAACTGGTGGCAGTTTGGGAACTGAAGCCTCTTGGAGGTGATGTGGTGTTGAGTGGGCTTATGAATGTTATAGCCAGCTTTCCCTTGCCAGTGTTTGGCATCCTCTCTTGTTGGTGTTGTCAACCTGATGTTGGCCAGGAGGCAATGTCCACCCTCTGCTCATGCTTTTGTTTCCCCCACACCATCATGAAGCTTTCCCTTGAGTCTGTAAGCCAAAAGAAAACTTTTCTTTCCTCAAGCTGCTCTTGGTGGGTGTTTTCTGCTAGCAATGTGAAGCTAAGTGCAATAGTATACACTCCAAAGTTAATACCAGTTGATCTTAATAGATGACATTCTTTTTTTTTTTTTTTGGTTTTTCGAGGTAGGGTCTCACTCTGGTCCAGGCTAACCTGGAATTAACTCTGTAGTCTCAGGGTGGCCTTGAACTCACGGCGATCCTCCTACCTCTGCCTCCCGAGTGCTGGGATTAAAGGCGTGCGCCACCACGCCCGGCTTAGATGACATTCTTAACACCAATGACTTAACAAGCAGATGCATAATTTTTATTCCTGTGAATTCTGTGGGAAAACAGGAATCTAGACTTTGCATGGCTTCCAATATCCTTGAATTATGGGGTAGCAGAACGGGTCATACATCGCTCATGGGAGATTTACATTAGCAGCCCTGGAAGTGATGGGAAATATTGGACTTTATTTTCACCCACAATCCATCCACTGGAACTTATTACAAGAGAGAATGAGGACAAGGTCAATGGCTTCCCAACTATGGTCCATAGACTAACAGGGTAGCTATAAATTA
This sequence comes from Jaculus jaculus, assembly GCF_020740685.1. NCBI lineage: Eukaryota > Metazoa > Chordata > Mammalia > Rodentia > Dipodidae > Jaculus > Jaculus jaculus. The sequence goes on along the minus strand of NC_059117.1, from coordinate 32,120,130 downwards.
TATGTTACTGGCTTTAAAAGATAATGGAGTAGTTCAACATGTAAATTTACTCTGTCACTAAGGACACAGCCAAAGTTTAGTTACTTTCTTTCTTATTTTTTCTAAAAAATGTTTTTATTTATTTACTTACTTAAGAGAGAGAGAGAGAGAGAGAGAGAGAGAGAGGAGAGAGAGAGAGAGAGAGAGAGAGAGAGAGAGAGAGAGAGAAGAGAGAGAGAGAAAGAGAAAGAGAGAGAAGTGCAATAATGAATATGGACACACTAGGGCCTCTGGTCACTGCAAACTAACTACAGACACTGTGTCATTTTATGCATCTGGTTTTACATGAGTATTGAGGAATTGAACTCCAGTCCAGCAGGCTTTGCAATTAAGCACCTTTAATAGCTGAGCCATCTCACCAGTTTCGAATTTAGTTTCTCAATGAAAGAAGCTGTTGTTGACGTACACTCTGTCTCAAACCTCTTATATAGGACGAGCATAGAGTTGTATTAGAGTGGCTGTGTACAAAGTGTATTGTGTCACAGCTTGGGTAATGTATTACAATCCCTCCTAAACCCAACTATATGCTTCCGTCAGTAAGTGCATTGATCACCAGCTCATCTCAGCCTGTTGGGGCAAATACCCACATACACAACACATTACAAGAACATTCGTTAGTTACAGCTACGTATCAAGGGACACCAGAAGCACAAAGTTCATTGAAAACTTGTCTTCCAAGGCTCAGGAAAGCACCTGGCTGTGAGGAAGTCTAGTGAATAAGCTCTTACTTGTACTTTAGCTGAGTAACCTTGCATTGCGGGCTTCTCAGAATTCTTTCTTCCAGGACTACATGATTTTCTGGGTTAAAGCATTGAGGACCTCCAGTTTCTAGGGGAAATGATTCCTGGAACAGATTTTGATCTGCTCCAGCTAGTCATTCCTAACCACATGCTGCTGAATAATACCTGTTTATTCCTGGGCACTACAAAAGAAAGAGCGTGGGAATTAAATAATCCAGTTCCATAGGGCGGCCCCTCATATACATGTGAATGATTATTGAGTTCAGTTTTTAAGTGTTTTTAAGGGTTTAGTGATATTAAGATGGCTGTTACTTAAATGAAAAAAATATATAAGAAATGAGTTTAATATTCTTTAAAAAACTTTTTTGTTTTATTTATTTATTTGAGAGCTAAAGGCAGAGAGAGAAAGAGGCAGATAGAGAGAGTGGGGGAGAGAATGGGCGCCCCAGGGCCTCCAGCCACTGCAAACGAACTCCAGAAGCGTGTGCCCCCTTGTGCATCAGACTAACGTGGGTCCTGGAGAATCGAGCCTCAAACCAGGGTCCTTAAGCTTCACAGGCAAGCACTTAACCGCTAAGCCATCTCCCCAGCCCGAGTTTAATATTCTTTAAAATTGAAGAATGAACACTTAAATCCAATAAGACAAGGGGGCGCTTGCGTCTGGCAGTGACTGGAGGCCCTGGCGCACCCATTCTCTCCTCTCTCTCTCTCTCTCTCTTTCTCTCTCTCTCTGTCACTCTCAAATAAATAAATACAAATAAACAAAAAATTTAAAAATGTAATGTAATTCTCCAGACTACTTATTGTTCTTTGTGTGCATGAGTGCATATGTGTGTGTGTGGGGGGTGCACATACACTAAGGCACACATTGGGGAGTCAGTGCACCTTTGGGGTGCTGTCATCTCTTTCTACCTTGTTTGTTTGTTTGGTACTGCCTAGCAGGCCCACACAGTTCATAATTCTCATGGCTCTGCTTTCCATTGCCATAAGCACGTTGGGTTTTGCATACATGTGTGCCACTTTGCAATAGGCTGGGGATCAAACTTAGGTAGGCACATTTTTGGAGCAAATGTCTTTAACCGCTGAGCAATCCATATCCTTAGCCCTGCACTGAACACTTTTCAGAGCCAAATTTGTCATATAACTATGTAACAGTTACATTCATGAAACTCATACCATATAAGTATATTAACTCATATTAAATAGCAAGAATTTTGACACTGAAAAATGCCAATGGTGCTGGGTAGATGGGTGCTTACTTTCAAAGCCTGCTTGCTTGGGATTCAATTCCCCAGCCACTCATACAAAGCCAGACAGTCATTCATTTACAGGGGCTAGAGACCCTGGTGTGCACATGCACATGTGTGCGTACACATGCACACACACATGAAAATTAAAAAAAAAAACATTAGGAATAAAACATATTATGTTCCAGATTTAATGTAGTAGCTAAACAACTGGGTATTATTAAATAAGTAGCCAAAAATATTGGGAGATTTACTAGATGAACTAGATAAAGTAGATTTTAAATCTTTTGTCCATTAACCAAGATGTGGGAGGAGAATTGCTAAGCAGAATTTGCCTACACTAGCTATGAACACCATGAACATAAAGAGCTGTTTACTGAGGATGAAGGATAAGAAAGAATAGGCACTCATGAAGCCAATATTTGTTATTTTTCAAATAGTTTATTTATTAGGCAGTTTGTGACTTTTTTGAAAAAAGTGTTCTTTTAAAGGTTTTAGCTGTGACTATCAAGAAGTATACCAAAGGGAAGATGTGCATGAGGGTATGGATAATTAAATAGCAGAACAAGGAAAAATGGGATGATTAGAGAGTGACTTCATTTGTTTGAAGAAAATGTTTTAAACATAATGATGTCCATGTTTAATGTTAGCTCAAAGCACATTGAAAATTTAAATGTCTTTTGTATTAGTCACCATTTTGAGTAATCTACACCCTGTCTGCTTCTTTAATGTGAACAATCAAGAGTTTTCCTCTCTTGTAAATTGTACCACTATTATGACCTCGAGAATAGAAATAGACTAGTCTGGCCATACTCGAGATATTATATTGTACACATCATAAAAAAGATGCAGTACATTTAAGGAGAACATATGACCTATACTAAGTAGAAACAAATAAGGTAAGTACAGGTGGAATTGATGAAATGGGATTTAGGTTATACAAGCAGATGTTTATTATTTCTCCTTAAACAATCTCATGGGGGAAGCCAGTTTGTTTAGGTTCATATAGCTTTGACATAACCAATGAATTCAAATCTAGATTACAGAAAACTCACATCAGTCAAGGCTATTCAGACTCTTTAACATGTATCTCTTGGTCAATCTGGGATAATGTTTTAGTGTGGGAGGACATGTGGAGTTTACACAGGTGTGTGAAGATGTATGTGCCCCATGGACACGTGTGCAGAGGTCAGAGGAAGACATCAGTGTATCAGTGCCCTCATTTGCTGCTTTTCTACCTTATTTCCCTTAGACAGAATCTCTCACTGAACCTAGAGCTCTCCATTTTTCAGACAGACATACTAACTAGGGAGCCCCAGCAGTTCTTCTGTCTTCACGCCCATCAGAGCTGGGGTTACAGACATTCAGAACCATACTTGGCTTTATAAATTTATTTTTACCTGGGTTCTGTGGTTTGAACTGTGGTACTAATGCTTATGCAACAGCCACTCTTACCTGCTGAGCCATCTCCTCAGCTCTGGGATAAGATTTTTAAAACATTTTTTTTTCTTTATGTTCACAAAAACTTACTGGCTCAGAAGTCAGGAAGGTGGGGTTCTAGTGGTAGCTTTGCCACTAAGCAAATCATCCTGTCACACTTCTGTGAAGCAAATTGATTAAAACAGATACTCTCTCCTACTTTGTCATCCTGCACTTTAATCACAGAGTACCACAGGTTTGTGACTCATAAGAAGGAACTGTGAGAATCCCACAAAGGTAGAAAATTAGACCACAGAGTAATCATATCAGCTTTCATGGGCATCAATATCCTCTCTCACAATACCCAGCCACTAACCAAGCAATCCCAGAACGATACTTCATGTTTTTCTTTAAATCGATCATCTTTGGTCTCTGTTCACATTGCGCTTTACTGTTGGCTTCTAACAAGGCCCTCACCTGGAGCAAGTGAAGGCCCCTTGTTGCCTTCATATTGAGGCTCTCTTTCTCTGTTCTCCACCATCTCTTCTGCTCTTCATGATGCAACTTCAGGATGTAGTTTCATCCTAATGACTCTCTGAAACACTGGGATTAAAAGGTAGTTATGCAAACATTTACGGATGCAAATGGCAGTATCTCATGGATGAGACAGTTCATTAAATCCTATTTTTTCTCTCCTAACCCCTTTCAGTGGTGATTCACACATCCTTTTTGGCTTTTCTTGACAAATAGAATGTCTTAAAGCATGTAGATCTTAAATTCAAGAACTGTGCAGTCTTTCAAGTTATTGAGGGTTCCATAGAGCTTTCACATGTCTGGACTCTATATAGTGGCTTACTTTATTACAAGTGAAACTTAGAACATACTTTACTAAGGAATTAGTTCCTCTGTCTGATCATAATTCATACCCACATAATTATTATTGTTATATCTGACTGTTTACGCTTACAAAAGTATGCACACTATTATTGCCCTTTTTATTGTGTAGATAGGACTATGGAATATTCTGTCATGTTTTAATATTGTAAGTTAATATCCCTTCAAAATTAAAAAATGAGCCTATGTGTGTTTTCGAAGACTCAGAAACAAAAGATACTTATTTTGAAACATGTCTTTATTTGTCTTTGCTTCTCTCATAAAGCAAAAAGAAACACAAATGACTCAGAGCAACTCACACTCTAGGGTAAAGAAGTAATTTTGGTGCTGGCATGTGATTGTTTCTTGGAAAAGTTTTCTCAAAGCTAATATACAGCAATGTTATCCTAGAAGTTTTGTTTATATAACCTAGAGTATGGTTTCTTTGATAGGAAAAGTAGGCTGGGACAAATATTGCTAGCTTCAATGAAATTTAAAAATTATGCTTGGGGTTAGGGATAGGCCTATAGGTGTTAAGTAAATGGTATTTAAAAATTTGTGGCAGCAGGATAATTTTTAACTTGTTCATTATATTTTTCTGATTTTGTTTTCACCTACTGGAATGGAGTCACATGTGGAAACTCTGATGACTGATCATCAACTTTGGCACTAATAAGAGAAAAGAGTATTGGAGTAACATCCACCAGCTTTATTTTCCTTTATTTGCTTAAATGGCTCCAAAATGTAGTTCAGTGATAACATGCTAATGATTATTAAAAATCCATAGAACCCTTAGCTACAAAGAAGAATCTAGTCAATTAAAACTTGAAACCCACTTGAACATTTTAAGATTTTAATTTTTACATCATTTTTATTTATTCATTTTTTTCAAGGGGAAGTGGTGTGTGTGTGTGTGTGTGTGTGTGTGTGTGTGTGTGCATGCACACACACACACCCACGCATGCATGCACAGTATGTGGAGCCAGTGGACAGCCTTCTTGTCGTCCTAGGGTCTCAAGCCTGGAGTTTATCATTAGGCTACATTGACTAGACAGTGAGCCCTGGGGATTCATTTGAATTTCCACTTCCCCAGAACTGGCATTACAGGGGCATGGATTCTAGGGATCATCTCAGGGACAGTGCTGCCAGCCCTGCACTGTCCGAGCTGTTTCCCCAGCCTCCTTTCCTTTGTAGTAACTGTAAATCCGAAACTGAGAGTTGTATGCTTGTTTGGGCTTCAAAGTAATGTTCTAATGCAGGAATGCAATATAGAATAAGTACCTCATGCTAATCAACACAGCACCTGAATTTTTTATTTATTACATAATCTCATCAGATATTTTAATCATTTGATATTCAGGTTCCCCATCAGTAAGACAGAAACATCAATATACTGTGGAAAAAGAGAGTGTCAAAAAGAGATTCCTCCAGGGAATACAATTATTCCTTATAGTTTTCATAGATAATATTCCAGATAAAAAGAATTCTAATTAAATTGACCAATGATATTTTTAAATATTTAATTACTTATTTGTGAGCAGACAGAGAAAACAGGCAGAGAGAGAGAACGGGCATGACAGGGCTTCACTGCAAATGCATGAGTCACTTTCTATGTCTGGCTTTACTTGAGTATTGAGGAATCAAACCTGTGTTGTTAGGCTTTGCAAGCAAGCACCTTAACTGCTGATCCATCTTTTCAGCCCCTGAAAAACCACTCATTAAAAAAAAAAATTCCCAATCATTCTTAATTGGAATCTTAGAGTAGCAACAGTGGATAAAATAATAGAATACAGTATAAGAATTAAGACTGATAATTTAATTTCTGAACTAATAGATAGAAAACAACATGCTTAAATACTTTTTTTACTAGCTGATGAAGAAGAATTGCTGACCTAATTAAGTGGAAGCTACTGCCATTACACAACATTATGTTTAAATATAGTGTCTAGAAGATGTATCAATGAAACAGTTTTCCCAATTAAATGTGCCTTACAGATTAATAGGAATCACTTCCTCCTACTTGAATAATATTTACTAGAAAGAATACCAAGGAACTAATAATTAAAAGGTCAAAATTATCTCTCGCAGTTAATAGGCTATTTAGCAAAACTAGGAAATCTTGGCGTAAGTGGAGTCACATTACCTACAGTGCAAAGCATTCTGCACTGTGACAATAAATATCAGACACTGAAAAAATCATTTTGGCCATGGAAAAGATTTTGAATATTCCTTGTGTGCCACTAATGTCTTCTGTCAGGGATGCTTTGATTAGCTAAAAAAAAATTATATAACATAAATGTCTAGGCTAAAAGTTTTGAATGAATATAAGAGCCTGTGTTTCTCCTGACTTTACTACTCCAAGTGACCTACCTTGTACCTATGGTCAGGGGAGAAATCATAGCAGGCGAGCACTTCTTTGTAGTCCTATGCTACCTGAGAGCCTCCCTTTCTTTGGCTAAGTGGCTTGAACATTTTCCAACACAACAACTGATAAGAAAGGCTTTAGAAGATGCATCTTTGCATCTTTTAAAAACCCTACATAAGTTTCTTCAGGGCCTGTATACAACAGAAATATAGCTGGAAGTAATTTTATCCTAACATAATCACTGTCATCTTTCCAAATATTCTAAGAAAAAACAATAAGTTATTTTCATCATTTAAAACCTCAGGACACAGTTGGGAAGGAAAATAATAGTCACTCATATGTTGTGGATTCATAAATCTGGTCTTTTAATTATTAAAAAGAATTTCATGCAACAAAAGCATTCTTAATCTCCTTTCCTTCATAGGCACTTAAGACTGAGGTGATTGGCTTTATTTTATGCTAGACACCATTTTCCAGAGTTATCTGAAGAAGAGATAAAGATTGCTATATATTCTTCCCATAACTAATAATTATACTCCTTGTATTTCTTACTTTAAAAATAAATTTTCCCAACATTTGGGAAAAACATCTTCACAAATCACCCAGTATAGATAGACTCTCCTTAAGAAAAGAATCATGTTGCACAAGGGAGCGCACGCGTCTGGAGTTCGTTTACAGTGGCTGGAAGCCCTGGCGCGCCCTTTCTCTCTCTCTCCCTCTATCTGTCTTTCTCTCTGTCTGTCATTCTCAAATAAATAAAAATGAACAAAAATATTAAAAAAAAGTACTAAAAAAAAAAGAATCATATTGCCCCAGTAATTAAAAATAGGTATTATGGGGCTAGAGAGATGACTGACCAGTTAAAGCCTTATGTTTGCAAAGCTTGACAGCCTGGGTTTGATCCCACAGTACACACATAAAGCCAGATGCACAAAGTGGTGCATGCATCTGACATTCTTTTTTTTTGGGGGGGGGTGACAACAGGATCTAGTGCACTCAGTCTCTCTCTCACACAAATGAATGAATAAATGAATAAATAAATATTTTTAGAATAATCGACATAGTGGCTTAGACATAGTTATCCATGTTTACTATTTTGCCAACCACACTAAAAAATGCTGGTTGAAAATTAAAATAAAGTACTTTTACCATGTCAATGAGCTACTAAGAGCACAATGAATATTTGAAAGCCAAAATCTAAGTAAAGCAGAAAACTCAGAAAAAACAGTACAACCCTACAGCAAGATTTCCCTGAGAATATTTCAATAGTTAGCTGAAGTTGAGTGTTTTTTATTTTATTTTTTTAGTTTCTCATGGACGATAAAGACAAAGTCTAGGATTTACCTCTAGTGACATCTAATACAACAGAACCTACATAAAGCTAGAACCACAAGGATTGTACCTTAAAACATGTTAGCTTGACAGAATTAACACTGTCTCCCACCCTCATGTCTAAGAGAAATAGTTGAGGAATCAGTCTATGGTAGAGGATAAAGACACTTCTCTGAGGATTTATAAACCTTGTAGTTACCTTTGCTTGCTGGGGGATAAAACCCTGACCAAAAGCAGCTGGTGAAAACAAAGGGTTTTGTTTATTGTCTGAAGCAGGAAGTTTCAGTATGGCAGAGGAAGGATGGTAGAGCTGAAATTGGACATTACATCATGACAGAGCAGTTGGCAGAAAGTAGCAAGACTGATCTGGGCTCTAGGAAGAGGAAAGCTGGGCTATAACACACTAAAGCCCATCCGTAGCCACATACCTCCTCCAGCAAGGTTCCACCTCTCAAATTGCTACTAGCTGGAGGTCAAGCACTTGAGACTAAAGCAGATATCTACATTCAGACTACTACTATGACCAACCCTTAGTCTCACACAAGTTTGAAAAATTGAATTTAGTTGGATGACCCGAAAATCTGTAAATATAATGTACAGTTTTAATTATTTCTGATTGCAATGTACCATGTAACTGTTAGAAGCAAACATATCCTTTTCAGGAGGAACACACAGGTCTCAAAAACATTTCCATAGATAAAATTCCACATAATAAGTGCTTACAGCAAAATAAATTCACAATACATGTAGAGAGTATGAAACAAAGGAAGAGAAAAACAGAGAGAGAGAGAAATAAAAGGAAGAAGAGGAGGAGAAAGGAAGGACCATGAATGAGAGTCATGGGAGAAGAAAAAAGTTTATTTACTGATTAACACAAAATAACAACATACTGAGGGGCTGGGGAGATGGCTCAGGATTTGAAGGCAATTGCTGGCAAAGCCTTCTAGGACAAGTTCAATTTAATTCTTTAGTATCTATGTAAAGCCAAAAGCACAAAGTAGCACATGTTTCTAAAGTTTGTTTAGAGCGACAAGAGGCTATGCACACCTATACTTTCTTTGTCTCAGATGAATAAATAAATAAAAGTATTTTAAAACTATCATGCTATTGGAAAAATCAGCAATTGAGAGGTAGAAGAAGGAGGACCAGGAATTCACGTTCATTCATGGCTACATAGCAAATTCCAAGCCAGCTCGGGATGCATGAGACCATGCGATAAACAAAACAAAACAGAAGGTAAAGCAGAAAGTACAAAGCGGACCGGGGATAGAGTGCATTGGTAAAGCCCTTGAGACCCTATATTCAGTCTTCTGTATCAAACAAGCAGATCAACAACTAAAATACTCTCTGTTGGAGAATCTGCTTCTCTTTTTCAGATAAATGCAGATCCTAAGGAGAGAGCCGCCCCATCATACTTCAAAAGGGGCCCGACTGAAACTAAGGAAAATTAGCGAAACGAGCAAGGGTGCTGTTTTCCTGGTGAACCAGATACCAGCACAAGGGGGAAGGAGACCAACACAGAGAAAAATCAACTCCTACCAAATCAGACAGCCAGAGCCTCAGGAGCCCCCAACACCTCAGCACTGAAGCAGACCAAAAATGAACCCAACATAGCTCAGGGAAATTTTGTGGAAGAGGGGGTGGAAAGAATGTCAGAGTCACATGTTGGGTCATGACATGCAGAGACATTTATCGTACCAATAACAGTGGGCTAACTCCACAATGCATGACCCATTTACATCAACAAGGAGGGGTCATTGGGAGGGGGTAGGTCATGGATGACCTTAAACAATGGCACCAAACTGCCTGTATTTGCTGAAAAGAAAACTAATAAATTAAATTTAAAAAAAAAGAAACAACTACAAATAAATGCAGTACAAAGAGATAGAAATGGTAAATGTAAAGTTAAGACTAGCGATATTCCAGGAAGTATGAGATAGTCTAGACTCCCAGAAAAAGACAAAATACAAAGAAAATATTTATTTACTAAAGAACATTTTGCAGCCAACAAAAAACTATCTACCTCAATATTTGGGAAGCACAAACAATACTAAGTAAGATGAATAAATAAGAATACATGTGTTGCAGTCCGGTTCACATTGCTGGCAGAGATCACCCAACCAAGAGCAACTTTTGGGGAAAATGGATTTATTTTGATTTACAGACTCAAGGGGAGCTCCATAATGGCAGGGGGAAATGGTGGCATGAGCAGAGGGTGGACATCACCTCCTGGCCAACATCAGGTGGACAACAACAACAGGAGAATGTGCTAAATACTGACAAGGGGAAGCTGGCTATAATACCCATACGCCCTCTCCCCACAATACACTGCTTCCTGGAGGTGTTAATTCCCAAATCTCCATCAGCTGGGAACGTAGCATTCAGAATACCTAAGTTTATGGGGGACCCCTGAATCAAACCATACAACATAATTACTTCTTCATGGTAAAAGTATAGAACAAAGATCCACCTTTAGAGCTGTTAGAGGTGGGGGGAAAGAAGGTTGCCATTAAATATATGTCAGATAATGAATTTATTGGAAAAAATGAAGAAAAAATCTAAGCAAAGGCTCATTTTGTAGATACTGACACATGGGATAAAATTACAAGTATTTAATCATGGTATTTAATTCTTAAGATTATAACTGCAGCTGAATGTTCTATAGACCAATGACTGCTTTGTGATGAAATGTGATCACAATAAATTAGGCAGCTGGGAGATGTGGACAAATTGCTTGCTATGCAAACATCAGTACCAGATTTCTCCAGGATTCATGTAAAGCCCACACTGTAGCAGTAGCGGCTGTATCCCAGTGTGCTTTTTCCATGAGAAGGGAGTCAGAGACAGAAGAATGGTCCAGGAGCTGGTGGACCAGTTAGCCTGTGGAGCACACTGGTGAACAAATGACAGACCCTGCTTCAAACAAGGTAGAAGGCAAGGACCTTTTACCTGAGTGGTACAAAAGCAACCATACTCACACACACCAAAAGCAAGAGAAAAGAACAACAATGTTAGGGCAAAGCAACAAAAGAATAAAAAGTTCAGGAAGCAGTTAGCTACCACTAACTTGATTTTAGCTATTCCAAAACTGTAGAGAATATTAGAGTTGAGATAAATTCCATTATTCCCTACTGACACATTTTCCATTATTTCATTGGTCGGGCTTCCAGAAACAAAAGTTGGACTAGATGTGATGTTAACTTCATTCAATTTCACTTACTGGTATGGAAGGAAAAATGTTTGTGCATGCATGTGTGAGCACGGGCAAACTTGAAATATGCATACTGCATTTCAACAATCCATTTTTTAAAATTATCTAATTATTGCTCATAGTTCTACTTTCAATTTGCCTAGGTAATGCCAGGTAACTTTGAGTATAATAGACTTTTGACCACCAGTATCCCTAACAAGTAGTTTGGCTTTCAAATGACTTCAGGCATGTTGCCCTGAGAGAAAGCATCTACAAATGTAAAAGAATGGGAAAATACCACACATGATGAAATAATATATTTATATAAATACTACTAGACTAGCTGTCATTAAGATATAAAATGTATTGGTAGAAGTAATATCACGGTATGCTTTAAAATGTTTTCTGTCTTTCACATACTTAGAGTATGGAATAAAGTCTTTCATAGTGAAATTTGAGAGATGCTAAAATATGAAGTTATGTGCATTTTAATAATCAATTTTTCTCAACTACAAATGATAAAGTTAACATGCCAAGTTCATTGTGCTTATGTTCATACATTAATACCTCTAAGGTGAGGAAATCAACATTATTTTGGGTATTTTAGACATTCATATTAATATTTTTATTGTCGGATTTGCTTACACAGGCCAAGAGTTTTAAACAGAAGTCTATTGTCAATTGGGAAGAAGATATTTTAACAAGATAAATCTATAAATGTACCTTGTTCTATTTCCAGTCACTTTGAAATTTAATGAACTACCAGAAGCCTTTCAGGAATCTTAAATATACCTCAGAATTATTTTACTTTATTTACCTTTCTAAATATAAAAATGCCTCCAAATTGATATTTCCTTAGTTAATCCAGTCACTGTGTGAAATATTGTAGATGTAAAAAGTAAATCCTGAAGTGTAAAGAGATTCACACAAATCAGATTTCACATTAGAAGTAAGTTGGAAAAATTTGTGGTGAAGCAGTGGATTCTCCCATAAATCTACCATTAGCAATTTGCAACCAGGATAGAACTTCATTGCAGAAAGTCTCATGCTTACAGAGTTCTACCAGGAAGTTCTTTTTATGATGACTCAGTCATTTTGGCCAACCGTACCATGGAGTCATTTCAAAGTTCTAGATATTTATTGCTCTAAAGTGTATCATAAAATTCTTAAATCCACCTGCTATTCCAAAGTCTACAATATACATCATGACTTAAACAGATATACTTAGGTGGTTTAGATGTCATTCTTTTGGACTTTCTTTCCTCACTGAATTCTAAGACATTGAATATAATTTTAAGACTGAGGCTAGAGAACAAAAGATAGAACACACTGCCAAGGTCAGCAAACACGGTTAAGCAGTTTGTAATTTTTGCTTTGACAAATATATGGTGGGTAATGCACTGAGAATTTCAATTAGCAATATATCATGCCTCAAATATGTGAAAACAGGTCTTTCATGAGTTAAATACTAACTCTATGTTCACCAGCATAATACAATACTATATGAATGATAGGCTCCTTGAAGCTGACACAAATCTTCAAACACAGTGTCACGGATCAGACTCTGTGTCCATCCATTGAGCACTGTCAGGATGACCTCTTTGTCTTCATTTTCATGCTTATCATTTCTTGGTTACAATACAGCTGGTGAACCAGCGCAAGGACGATGTCAACCTTCTATGCAAGAACAAAATGAACAGCAGAAAAGATACAAGTTGACCATGGTTCTACTTTTTATTAAGAAAGGAAAATCCCTTCTTGTAATCTGGTACAGCAGACTTCTTAGGTCTTATCTCCTTATATCTCCAGTCACATAACTAGTCCCAGAGCAATAACAGAGAGAATCAGAGGATGGTTTTTCAATATTAGTGGAGATGAACTCCCTGGCCTCAGGTAAAAACCTGAACACTCTGAGGTCAAGGTATTAGAGGCTGTGGTGGTTAATGTGATTGCCCCTCAAAGCCTCAAGTGTTTGCATGTAAGCCTTGTACTTAGTTGCCAGCTGGTGAAACCTTTGCAGGTGAAGCCTTGCCTTGGGATTTTATAATCTAGTCCATTTGCCAGTGATGGCTCACCTCTGTTTCTGCTACTTCCCTGCTAATATATGATGATATGAGCCAAGCCAACTACCTGCTCGTACCATGTCCTATAAGAAGAAATATTCCTCCATGAGCTTCTTCTGGCACTGTATTTTCTTTCAGCCACAAGAAGGCAATTATTACACAGTTACTACCGAAGTAATCTCAGTTAACAGAGACACGTGTTGAAGGTTGTGCAAGCAATGCAAAGTTCCTTTCATAGCCACAATTCTACCTCATTCTTCTTCAAATGAAATTATTAACTTTAGAAATCACTATAGAAAACTAAAGTACAAAGTATAACAGTCGTTGGAGGAGATATGTTGACCTCTACTGTCATTGGCTATTCAGGTTTTTAGGTATCAAGGGGATATAAAAGACATCCAGACCTATTAATGACTTGACTTTCAAGGAAACTTTATTCTCATAACTCAAGTGAAGTATAATATTCAAGACCTTGGCTTTGATTCTCAGCTCTGGCATTTGCAACCTATGGGACTCTGAGGAATGTTAACTAAAGCACAGTGTTCTCATTTGTAAAGCAGGAATGTTATAATTTACTGTAGGGACATATGCCATAGTGTGATTGTAAAGATTAAAAGCTTTAAGAGCTTAACACAGAACCTGGCACTTTTAAATGCCCCATAAATGTTTGTAATTGGGATTGTTCATTGTTCCTACCATTCCAACATCCAGACCTGACTGGATGACCACCAGGACTTCAGTTTACTTAATGTGTAGTTATAAAGTGAGAGGAATGATGAGAGCCTGCAGTATGTCTGATTCAGAAATTCTAGCCTCCGTATGGATAGTAGTTACATTAGAAAATGAAATTATCCTATTGCTTTTCTTCTGTATAATTGCAGACCTATGGATCCAGGTAACACTCCTTCCAAGTAAATTAAGGATTTCATAGGAATTAAGAATATATCAGAAACTTTTGGAAGACTAAAGAGATGTGGTTACTTCTCAGCTACTTCAAGACAAGTTACAAGTAATTTCACCTTAAAATTACATGCAAAAACAAAATCCTATTCTGAAGTATTATTTCCAAAGACAGAATTAATTTCTAATGATAATTTCAGGCACCTGACAGACAACCGGCTCATCTTCAGCTCATTGAAAATGGCCACCCATGAATTTTATTCCTAACAGCAATGAAAAAATGAGTTCTGTTCATCCAAATATAAAACATCATAGGTAGGGGAGATGGCTCAGTCAGTTCAGTGCTTTGGGATAAGCATAAGGTCCTGAGGTCAGATCCCTAGAACCCATGTAAAACCTGGGTGTGGTGGTATGTGCTTATAATCCTTGTGTTGCTGAGGACACTGGAGAATCCTAAGGTCTTGTTGGCCTATAGTCAATAAGCTCCATGTTCTGTGAGAGATCCACATTCAGACAATAAGGTAGAGGGCTGGAGAGAGTGCTTAGTGGTTAAAGGCTCTTGCATGCAATGCCTACTGACGCAGGTTCAAAGCCCCACCACTCATGTTAAGCCAGATGCACAAAGTGGCATATATATCTCAAGTTTTTAAACAGTCCTGAGGCTCCCACACCCACATATGCAAGCAAATAAAAATATTTTAAAAATGAGATGAAAAGTGATTGAAAAAAACACCTGGCACTTGCCTCCACATTAATATACACACACCTGAACCTCCACACTCTCATATGAGCAAAACAACACACAAAAAATATATACACATGGCTGGAGAGATGGCTTAGCGGTTAAGCGCTTGTCTGTGAAGCCTAAGGACCCCCGTTCGAGACTCGGTTCCCC
This sequence comes from Jaculus jaculus, assembly GCF_020740685.1. Taxonomy (NCBI): domain Eukaryota; kingdom Metazoa; phylum Chordata; class Mammalia; order Rodentia; family Dipodidae; genus Jaculus; species Jaculus jaculus. The sequence goes on along the minus strand of NC_059117.1, from coordinate 32,105,067 downwards.
AGGTCCCACGTTAGCCAGATGCACAAGGGGGCGCACGCATCTGGAATTCATCTACAGCGGCTGGAAGCCCTGGCGTGCCCATTCTCTCTCTCTCTGTGCCTCTTTCTCTGTCTGTCGCTCCCAAGTAAATAAATAAAAATAAACCAAAAAATAAATAAATAAAAAAAAGGACAATCTATTCCTGTTGAGGTTGGTCTTCTCTTTAATATATATATATATATATATATATATATATATATATATATATATATATATATATATATATATATATATACACACACACACATGCACATGCAAAAATCACACAAACTGGACTGGAGAGATGGCGTAGCGGTTAAGCGCTTGCCTGAGAAGCCTAAGGACCCCGGTTCGAGGCTCGGTTCCCCAGGTCCCACGTTAGCCAGATGCACAAGGGGGCGCACGCGTCTGGAGTTCGTTTGCAGAGGCTGGAAGCCCTGGCGCGCCCATTCTCTCTCTCTCCCTCTATCTGCCTTTCTCTCTGTGTCTGTCGCTCTCAAATAAAAAAAAAAAAATAAAAAAAAAAATCACACAAACTGACCACAGATATAACCTAAAAAGAAAAAGGAAAATGTTTCATTTAGCAAATGTGAATACAGAAGTTCAGAGAACCTTGTAGTGATTCAGACTGAATGGCTTGGGATATCATATATTTGGCCTACAGATGTCTATAATTAATTTTTAAAAATTTAATTTTATTTCATTCTTTTTAATTCTTTCTTTCTTCAAGATAGATAGAAAGAGAGAGAGAGAGAGGCAGGAACAGAGAGAGAGAGAATGGGAATGGCAGGGCCTCCATCCACTGTATACAAACTCTAAACACATGCACCACTTTGTTCATCTGGCTATATTTGATCCTGTGGAGTCAAACTCAGGTCTTTAGGCTTTGCAAGCAAGAGCCTTAATAATTGAGCAATCTCCCCATCCCAGACTCTATAACTTTTTATCCTCTTTTTTTCAACATGCTATAAGCCTTGGAATATAGTGTAATGGTAAAAGCACTTGCCTGTTGTGTGAGGCCATGTGTTTGATTCCCAGAATTGCAAAAATATAAAAAAATAATGTTTGACAATTGAGAATAATTTGTTATAGTGTTTACTCATTAACAGATTATTAAGAAGAGAGCCTGAGACAAGTAAGGGATCATTATGCAACAAGTTTTCAGCATCCACTGTAAATAAGATACTAAGCAAAGCTCAGTTTATTTTTGGTCTTTTTATTTTTTAAAGATAATACTAAAAGTGTTAGGTCATTACCTTCTCTCTTTGATATGAAAATTTAAAATCTGCTACATTTATTTTCCACAAAAGTTCTAAGGGATTAAAAAGGGAAATTATTTGAAGTTCCAGAACATTCCCAGAGTAAATATACAGGACAGCTTGATGCAATTTTTCTAAAACTTAACCAAATTATTACACAGGAGAAAAGATATATGAATTCTTTTTGCTCTCCAAAAGCTCATATAATTTCTATGTCCCTGGTCTGAAAATCGTTCAATCTGTTGCCATTTTTCTTTTTTTTTTCCCTTAATCTATATGATCATCAGGTTTTTTTTCTTTAAGATTTGTTTTCTTTTTATACTTTATTTTTATTAGTTATGGACAAGTTTAGTATGACAACAACACATGTTGGATCATCATTTCCCTCATCCTTGCCCCTTTTTCTGAAGGGGCCTTCCTTGTTGGGGGGATGCAGGTTATCCCCACAGGGATTGTGGGTCATGCATTCTGGGGAGAAGCAGTCAGTTATGGTGGAGAGGCAATATCTCTGTGCATAATGTCCCAACTTGTGGCTCTAACAATCTTTCCGCCCCCCTCTTCTGCAAAAGTTCCTGAGCCATGTTGGGTGTGTTTTAAGTCTATCTCAGTGTTGGTCTCTCTCACTAGGGGCCTCTGGATCTGCTTTGGTAGGTGCTGGGTGTCCTCAGTGTCTATCTCCTTCACCCTTGCGCTGATACCAGGTTCACCAAGAAAGCAGCACTCTTGCTCCTCTCCCCAATTCCTCTGTGGTTTCAGCTGGAGCCAACCTGAAGTGTGCTGGGTCCTTTCTCCTCAGGTGCCACTCCTGTCTGAAAAAGAGAAGCAGATTCTCCAATGGAGAGTGAAGTCATCTCAGGATAAATGAGCCAAGCATTATTAATTTAGAGAGAATTTAATGGGTTTAGTCCCTCCTATAGCTCAAGATTAGTGGGAATTTGATACTGGAGAGCAAAATCATTGTCCGGATAGGACTCCTGTTTGTTTCCCAGTTCCAGATACGATTTCTATTGTTGCTGTTGTTCTTGATGAGCATTTTATTCTATTTATTGTTCAGCACTTTATTCTTTAGTTTAATTTTGCAGCCATTGTATCAAGAAATTATCACTTCTTTATCTTCTGTGATGTCATCCCTTGTCATACAGGGCTATCTTTGCAAATCTCTTTTTGGGGTGAAGATTTGCAGTATTAAGGATAAAACTAGTCAAAAGTTGATCTTCAATTTTCTCAAATGTCCAGCAGTTGTTTGTGTCCATGAAGAACACGGAAACAAACCTATTCTGGCTCCCCATGCTGTCCAGTGCCTTACTTTCTTGCCTCCTTCTTTCTACCATGCTCGAATGACTGATTCCTTTTCTGATTGGTGCCAACAATCAGTGTCTCACATTATCTTTCTGCAAACAACTGGTGGGTTCAAGAACCCAGGAATTTAACTGGGAGCCACACAGGAAGGCCTTCTAGCACAACATAGGCTTTTCTCTCTTTAGGTGACACAAGAATATTTATAATGGCCCTACAGAAACCACCTATTTCTTCTCTTGCCATGTAGCAAGGAAAATGGGCAGTGCATGTTAGTACTGCATTTGATAAATTCTTAATGACTTCATAAGTTCTTCATTATTTGTTTTTATCTTTCATATATAAGTTATATATATATATATATGTGTGTGTGTGTGTGTGTGTGTGTGTGTGTGTGTGTGTGTGTTTAAAGGAAGAGGTTGTTTTATTTGGTCTCTTGGAAAAATCAAACAAATAAACAAAAGCCTTTAGGCACTGTATTCCATAATGCAAGTGGGTCTTTTACATCAAATAGTCTCAACTCATCTAGTAATCCAGAAGAAAGGGGTTCATATGCCTTACAAACACCCAGCCTCTATCTACTGCCTGTTTGTTATAACACTAGCATTGAGACAGGCAATGGAGTAAATTAGGTGAAGGGTGTCTGCCACACATGAGTTTATCTTAACACATGATCACAGGTCTCAAGATATAGTGTCTCATAAGCTATTTGAGGAGACAAGTACTCCTTAGGGATTTCTAGGTTTTCAACATCTAGGAATAGAAAACTTGTCCTGTGTTTTCAAATTTCTGGATATCCATAATTGAGTAGAGCTTAGAAAGTAAGATTTTTTTTAAATTTAATTATTAGTTTTCTTTTCAGTAAATACAGGCAGTTTGGTACCATTTTTGTCAATAGTGGTACACAGCCATGGTAAGGAACCAATTGCTCTTGATTTGGCTAACTGATCCACTCAGTGGTACTAGACCCATAGCTGGAGCTGGGAAACAAGTGAGAACCATACCCAAACACAAGCCCACTCTATAATAGCAAGCTACCATCAATCACGGGGTATAAGAGGGCCTACACCTATCAAGCTGTCTATTTTTTTTTTCATTTTTATTGATTTGTCACAGCTTAAGCATGAATTTGCTATGCCTGGATACTTTGGAAACCTGTCAGCTTTTTAAAATTTTTATTAAGAATTTGTATGGATACATCCTGTGTTGGTACCATCTCTTCCCTCCTCCCTAACCCCATTCTGCTGTGAGCCGTCCTCGGAGGGTCTGCTGCTATTCCCCATGGAGTCGTGGGCTATGAGTTGTGGGAGCAGCAGCCAGTTGTTCGGGAGAGGCAATGCCTCTGGGCACAATGTCCCAACCTGTGTCTCTTACACTTTCTGGTCCCTCTTCTGCAAAATTCCCTGAGCCTTGCTGGGTGTGTTTTAAGTCTACTTCAATGATGAGCTGTTAGGAACCTCTGGATTTCTGCTTAGGTAGGTGTTGAGTGTCCTAAGTGTTTGTCTCCTTCACCCCAGTGCTGATTGTCAGGCTCACCATGGAAGCATCACGATTGGTCTTCCCAGTTCCTGTGTGGTTTCACCTGGGCCTTGGCTGAAGTATGAGGAGTGGTTTACCTCCTCGGGTCTCCCTACCTTCTTTGTATGTATGACTATAAAATAACTAATTGTCTGGTGGCCAAATAGTATAAGGCCACCTCCAGAATCTTTAACAAAATGAGAAAGTCAATATTCAAGAAGGATGTAATTATTTATCTTAATTTTAGTCCTAGTGCAATTTCTCCCAGGTACTGTGCTGATATTAATATTGCATTAATATTGTAACATTTAACAAAGATGGCTTATATTATCAATTCTCATAATTCTTTTGCTAATTTGTAGGTAAACTAAACTGAATGTTGATTAACATTTCATACTGACATAGATATTTAGAGATTTTATTTATTTAAATTGGTAGTTTTATGTTGATATTTAATATTTTGACTTCAATATCACATTTCTTTAATGAATTTCAAGGCAAACAGATTTGCTATATTAATACATTTTTGTCTAGTAAGTAGGAACGTACTACTTGGACAGAATTCAGCATAACATTTCAAACTACTTGGGACCACGTTGGCTTCACAAATTTTCCATTATGCATTAGTATTTAACATCTGTTGTTCAAACTCAACAAAGATGGAGATATGTTTAATTTTTTCCCCACCATCACCCCATTTCACAACCAGCTTTTATAAAAGTACTTTCCACTTTTACTTCTTGAGTTCTTTTTTTCTGATTAAAAAAAATAATAACTGCTTTTGAGACCCAGTAAATGTTTTCTACTTTTAAGTAGAAATACACATCACCTGTATTCTGCTTGACTGTCAACTTCAAGCAGCTGCGGCTCTTGTAGGTGTGGGGAGTGAGACTGAAGTTGTGCCACATAACCTACAATGTCTGTGACAACATTCTCAATCACGTCAGCCTCCTGTAGATGATGAACACGCTTACTTTGCACTCTGGGGTGCTATCTGTTTCAGAGAAACATGGCCAATTGACCTTTGGCCAGCTATGTAAGAAGCCCCCTGTGGAAACTTGAGTTCACGAGGACCATTATTTTAGTGATATTTTAGTACTTTTTGTAGTTTGGCTTCAAGGCAGCAGCAGGGCTGGACTCCCCCAATATGACATGGCTCTCAGCAATCATAATTATCAAGTTCATGTTCCAGACAGCACTTCCTTCGAGTGGCAGAAAATCCCACTGTGGCAACTTGCAAGGGCAGAAGCCATTTTGTAGATAAACCTCAAGCTAATATGCAGTAGTCTTTTATTTGTCACGTAGATATTCGCACAGGCTCCACAACACCTGAGATCCTTGGAAAACAAGATTCCTACTTTGTAGTTTAGTGTGCTTTGAATGACCTCACCAATAATCTGTATATTTTCCTGTTTTGATGTGAAGTGAGGAATTTTTTTCACCATTAATAAAAGTTCTTGCTTTGGTGAAAATAAACAAGGAGGACAAATATTTCAGTTTCTACTAGGAGAAATGGACTAATATACAGCTCCTTTAGCAGATCTTTTCTGCCATACTGATATAAAGTAGAAGCTTGTTTTTCATTCTTCCAGCTTTTTTTGCTAAAACATTTTCTCCTCTCATAATGGTTTCCCTCTAATTGTTCAGGGATTTTTCTACCTTGTAAAGTCTGCTTGCTCATATTACACTAGGGATGTTTTCATTGGATTCATGGCCTTTTCTAAAAGTATTTGTAGTGTTCCTTATAAAGTTAATAAACATTTTTATGTGAATACAAGTCTGCTGCATCTAGCAAGGATGGAATGGCGTAAGGGGCTGGATGGCTTTGAGGGTCTAGTTTCAGAATTCCTTTGGCATGGAACCCTAAGTCAGAGTCTATCAACTGTGCCCAGTAGATTCTCATAACTCCCAATAGAACAATTGCATCCAAAGAAATAGTAAGGCAAAGGAGAATGTTTAAATATGGTAAGACATTGAAAATAGATTCCAGATCTTATTAGTTCAGCTCTCTTCCTACCAGATATGTCAATCACAACATTAAGGACTTTTGTTTTATTTATATTCACAGCTTCATTTACAAAGGTATTTAACATGTTTATGCATGCTTTCTGTAAAGTAATGATACAACAATTAGTTTAAAAGTATTTCATGAATAGTCTAAATAAGATATGTTTATACTATCACTGTCTGAACACTTAGTTCTGCATCTTAGGACATTAAATTTATTTAGAAAAGTGAAGCCAAAAGTTGAGTGGATATAATATTGACAATATATTTGCTCCTACATTTTTCTAATTTACCCATCCACAGTTCCTCATCCATAGTAAAGTAACTTTTCTAATTTTGAATATTTTAAAAAAGTTTTAGCAAATCATATTTTAAAAATATTTTTATTTCTTTATTTGCATGCATTCAAGTACTTTGCTCATTTTATTAAATGTATCATTTTGCTTATTTTGGTGCAAACTTGGAGAAATCTTTAGTTTTTAAGTATTAATTACTTATCAGTTTTTTTTTTTAATTTACTAGACACATAGTCTGAACTACCATTAGTTTCAGGAGACATAAATCTTCACTCTGTTTTACCAGCTAGAGAAAAAGATTGTCAGGGTATGGTGATCAATGTAGTTCTATCTTTTGTCTCTTTTGTAGTGGTACATATGGGCTCTTGAAGCTATCATGTGTCCTTCTGAAAAGGAGAAGCAAACTCTCCAATGGAGAGTGAAGTCAGCACTGTATTAAAGGGATACTCATTATTAGTTTAGAGAGAATTTAATAGGCATAAGCCCTCTTGTAGCCTAAGATTGGTGGGAACTTGATATTAAAGAGCAAACTCATTATTTGGATATGATTCTGACTTGTTTCCCAGTTCCGGCTATGGGTTCCATTCCAACCTCCACATTTTTAACTGAGTATGAGGTATTTTGGAAAGAAAATCAAGTGAAATCCAGGAGAACTGCATCAATCTATGAAAACCATAAGCCCAGAGAAATGCCACATTCCTAAAGGGATTTCAGCAATTGATGCTACCATCAAGGACATGAAATATGCTGAAGTGGTCATTTCCTGTCATCCACATTTAACTCACAATTTGGATTTATGAAAAATGCCAGTGAATTTTAGAGAATGGCAAGGGGTAATTGTGAGCTCAACCAAGTGGTGACTCCAATTACACCACCTAAAATAAATGTGGTCACATTGGTCTTCTGTAGTTGGTTCATAGTTATTGATAAAGCAAATACCTCACCCTCCATTTTGCCAATATAGGGCATCGGAAGTTTTCTTTCAGCTGGTGAGGAAAGTCGTACACATTCCTCAGTGGCACATGGACTCTTTAATTTTAGTAATGATTAAGATTGCAGAAGTCTTGATTGCTGTTTGTTCCAATAAGGCATTGCATTGGCCCATTATGTTGGTAGCATTATGCTGGTTGGAACTAGTAAGCAAAGCATATCAATACTAGACTTAAACTATATTAGACTTACTTGTAAGACATTTTATGTCAGAGAGTGGCAAGTACAACCAATTAAAACTCAAGGACTTTCTACCTCAGTGAAATTTCTGGAAACACAATGTTACAGAGGATGCAGTGATATCCCTTCTAAGATGAAGATAAAACATTCCAATTTTCTCCTCCTACAACTGGCAGAGGATGAAATGCCTAAAGTGTTTCTCTATTTTAGAGGAACTATATCCTTCACTTGGGGTTACTTTGAACTATATATCTAATAGCTCAAAAAAATTGACCATGCATTTTGTTTTATGTTAATAATTTTATTGGGAACATTAACATATGAGCATACTCCAAATTTGTCATATGCCAGTGGTATTATCTTCCTTTGCCCTCTCTCTCCAACCCCATTTCACTGAGAGTTCTCTGTAATATTGTGGGGTCATAAATACATCAGTGACTTCCTATTGGGAGGACAAATGCCTCACAACACTCCTTCCCAACCTGTGGTTCATACATTCTTTCTGCCTCTTCTTCTGTAATGGTCTCTGAACCTTGGAGGGCATAAGTCTCCCTTAGTGTTGATCTCTTAGCAGCTTCTTATTTTCTGCTTTGATGAGTTTTTTAGTCACCTCAGTGTATACCACCATCTCCACAGAGAAGGTTATATTGCCGGCAGTGAGAGCAACACTTATTTAAGGCACTACTACCTGAGATGTCTATTCTGGCAGGTGTGACAGAAATGACTCATCTGGTGCTAGGCATTTGGCTTTCTTTTCTTGTAGTTTTGATGGATCTTGGGTCTCCTAGGTATTTACTGCTGTCTGTCAGAGAATCTCTAGCAAAGAATAAGAGCACTATTGAACAAAGGGGATAAACGTAAACATCTAGAAGACATTTTTATGGCCATAACCTCTCCAATTAGCCAAGGAGCAGTAGAATTTTTTTTCTCTACTCTCTACAACCTTTCAAGCCATAGGCTTCTGACATCGTTCTCAGTACCAGACATGAATTTTCCCCCATTGAGGGACATTTTATCTAATCTGAAAGCAGCTGATTACCCCTACAACATATGTGCCACGGTTGCACCAGTGAGTACATCTTGCTTGGCTGGTTGATTTTGTAGCTTGTAGGATCCCCTGTTTGTTCATAATGTTGACTGATGACTTTTACCCCCTGGAAGTTTGCATAGCACTTTCCAGCACTATGACAGCTAGCTAACAGGAAGATGGCTTCAATCTTAGCTCCATCTTGATTTCTCAATGTCCTGTGATTGTAGCTTCTGTGTGTGTCTCTGAGATGTCAGTTTTAAATTGAGGACAGAGCAATAGGAGGCTAAGAAGCAGGTCCAAGAAGCTGTGCAAATCATTTTGCCACTTGAACTATATGATCCAGCAGATTGAGTAGTAATGATGTGCCAATGAGAGGAAATCAGGGTCTTTGTCAGGCCCATATGAGCTAGTTTTATGCCTATATGCCCTAAGTGTTTTAAAGCAATGTCCATCCTTCACATAAAGTTGTTAAGATCCTCTCCTAATGAAAATCAACACCAGCAGTGCAAACCACAAAAACATATTTACTGCACTGCTATTGGGCTTTAGGTAAGCCCGATTTCTTTGTTATGGGCTACCATAGTACCAAAAACCCTGACCTTCCCATAATGAACTGGATGTTGCATATCCTACCAACCAATGAAGTTGGGTATTCAAAACAAGACTCTATAATTCCATTTAAGTTATATGTACATGGTCAGGCTCAAGCAAACACAAGCTGCATAAATAACCACAAGCCTCAATCCAGCTATGCTGTCTTCTCTCTCCTCTAGATGGAACATAGATTCTGGTAAATTTCCCCATGTCTTCTGACAGAGGAAGAGAAGACCTGGGCCTGGTTTATTGATATTTCTGCATGATATTCAGTTCTCACCTAAATGTTGCAGTCCTGCCTAGCATATTTTTGGAATAACATGAGAAATGTTAATAAAATGAAATACTTCCAAGGGATAAAAATGCAAGTAATGTATCTGATTACTCATTTGGCTTAGAAGGATAAGTGACAAAGGTGATTATATACCAAATCTTTGACTATAGATGATAGCTTCACTCAGTTACCAAGAAATTAGGAGGAACATGATTAGAAAACTGGTAGAAAAGGAATTTGAAGGAAGACGTGTGGATGGCCTCTATGGGCACACACTATGAAAATATTTACATCCCATGTGAATGCTTAGCAAATACTGATATCAACAAATAATAACTTAAATAATCAAACAGGTAGAATAAACTATTATGTGAATACAGGTCAACTGTTTCCCCTAGCCATACCTGTTATCATCCAATGGGCTTCTGAACCATGTAGCTGTGATGGTGGGCATAGAGATTATTATTCATGAGCCCAACACTGGAATGATGCAAAGTTTCCTTGGCTCTTTCCAATGCTGGGTCCACTCTACCAAAAGCCAGACCAGGGTTGAACACCTTCTATGACACCATTTTTTTTTCTTTCTTTCTTTTTTTTTTTTTTCAAGATAGGGTCTCACTCTAGCCCAGGCTGACCTGGAATTCACTGTGTAGTCTCAGGCTGGCCTCAAACTCACAGCGATCCTCCTACCTCTGCCTCCCGAGTGCTGGGATTAAAGGCGTGCGCCACCACGCCCAGCTATGACACCATTTTCTGTTGGAGAGTTGATCATATAGAATGATATCCACACAGAAGGGGTGACAATTTTTTTCTTATTAGAATGGATACTACTCTAAATACAGCTTCTCTTTCTTTGAAAGTAGTTTTTTTTTTTTCTAAAAAAAAATACCATATATGGGCTTATAGAATGCTTTCTACATCAGGACAGTATTCCACACAACATTTCATCTGACATAGGAGCTTATGACACAATAAAACAAGGCAGACAATGGGCCCACGTTCATAAAATTCATTGATCGTACCATGCTTACCATCATCTGGAAGCATTGTGAGAGACCAACAGAGGAACCCATTAGAGAGTCTCTTATAGAATCTGCTTGGCAGAGATAAATTTCAAGGCTGAAGCTGGGTTCTTCAGAGAAATACACGGCCAGAATCCATGGCTAGCATATAGTGAAATTTCTCTTGTAACCATAACTAAGGTTCCAGAAGAAATAGATATAAAAATGGGAGTCAAATCACTCAAAATTATTCTTAGTGACTTACTAGTTATATTTTTTTTTCACATACTGGCTGAGAGATCCTAGTTCCAATGGGGGGAATACTTCCACCAGCAGCAGGTAGCCACATACCAGGCCACAATGGAAAATTCATTCCACAGAATTGAAAGGCAAAGAACAGAGTTACTGAGTTGGTTCAGTTCATTAATTCTGGCAATGAAGAAAAATTCAACTATTTTACAATGGATGTAAGGAAGATTATGTGTGAAATACAAGAGGACACTTAAAATACTTGCTCAACCATGTTTATTGCCACTCAATTCACAATAGCTGGGAAATGGAACCAGCTTAGATGCCCCTCAACTGATGAGTGGATAATGAAGATATAGCACATTTATACAATGGAGTTCTACTCAGCAGTAAAGAAAAATGAAATTATGAAATTTGCAGCAAAATGGATGGATCTGGAAAGGATTATACTAAGTGAGGTAACCCAGGCCCAGAAAGCCAAACATCACATGTTCTCTCTCATATGTGGATCCCAGCTACAGAAGACTGGACTTCTGTGTGAGTAGGAAGAAAACTCAATTGTGAAGGCCAGTAAGCTAGAAAAGAAATATAAAGGGAAGAGAAACGAAGGGGAGGTACTTAATAGGATGGTATTGTATGTGTGTAGGTAGAATAGATTAATGGGAGTGAAGAGGCCCAAGTGAGGTCAGGGGAAGAGATTGAGTAAAAAATAGGTAGAGGGAGGGCAAATCAAAATCTAAAAGGATATAAACAAATCATATGGAAACCTAATTTTTGGACAGTGGGATACTCAGGAGCTGTAGATTGTTGCTAGAAATTTTTCAGTGCCAGGGATGGGAAGCCTTCCAGTGAGTTGTTGGCCAAGAAGGTCCCTGATGCCCCCAAAGCATTATAGGCCATTGCTGAGGCCCTTGGTGACTCATCAGGAGTAGATGGTAAGACCCTATTGCTGAAGACTCCACATACTTGAGCTGCAAAGCCACTGAAAAATCCTGCTGGAACTGAGCTGATAACCTCCTCCATGTTGACCAGCTGACAGAAAGCTAGAAGAAGCCATTCTACATGCAGTTCAATGGGAGAAAGAGAAATCACCAGTGAACATACTCAACAGTGGTGACTGGAAGCCTTATATTTGGCCAGCCAGGCCAAATGAGACAACAGGTGCAATAGTGGCATGTCTGTCATGGTGGAAACCAACTGCCCTCTAATTGGACTGGAGGCTTGTTCTGTAGGAGGGATACATCCCTGATACTGAAAACTTGAAACAGGGGTAGTCATGAGAGGTGTAATGTCTGTTGCTGTCTGGGTAAATGTATATACTATGCTTATCAAACTGCCCAGTAAGCATTTCTCTTAATGTTCATACCCTTATATTGATGCTACTCTCACTTTTGGTAGAGAATCTTCTCTTTTCAGATGGCAGTGACCTTGGGATGTCTCAGAAGGCATCATGGTGCTGGAAAGAAGTGACCAGAGTGCTCAGTACTGTAATATCTCTATCACACCTTCCAAGGCTCAGGGTCTAATGTGGAAGAGGTGGCAGAAAGAATGTAAGAGCCAAAGGAAGGGAAGGACTTCTTACAATGTGCTCCCCCCAGACACAAAATGGCCTGGATATCCATGACCTCACAGTGCCTGACACTACCTACACAAGACCCCCATAATAGGAGGAAAAGATCATGACATCAAAATAAAAGAGAGACTGATTGAGAGGTGGAGGGGATATGATGGAGAATGGTGTTTCAAAGGGAAAGTGGAGAGGGGGAGGGAGGGCATTACCATGCGATACATGGGATACATGGGATATTGTTTACAATCATGGAAGTTATTAATAAAAAAAGGAAAAAAAGTATTACCCTAGCTCATGACTAAATTCAATTGCAAAATAAGATATCTCAACTCAAGTAATATTATCAATGGCCCAGATCCTCTAGGAATGTTTGGATCACCCCATCAGGTAGAGAACCATAAATGCCTCAGGTGTCTGATGAAGATGATGATACAGAATTGGTAGTGGAAGAGTTATAGATACAAGTTATGACCAAGTACCAGTTATATCAACAAGGGGTATAATTATTATAAATATTCCCTTCTTAGTTTATGAACATGCTCATGAATGTATACAAATACTTTTGTTTCCTTCCCCCTCCTATTTTCTTACATAAGATGCAATAGCTTTATGCTATACCATGTTGGTTTTATATAATAATACTTAAGATGTGCAATATTAAGGAGAAAAATCATTCCTCTAGGATTTAGCCTTACATCGAGAGGAGTTAGTGCATTTTTCATTGTGTCTATAGCCATTGTATTATGTTAAGTAAGTGAACACTGGAGATTAAACATAGTTTAAGAAGATAGGTACTAATTCTAAGTTGCCAAAGGTTAAACTCATGATTAATTCTATGTGAGAACTTGACTGGTCCTTAGGGTGCCCTGGGATTTGTTTGAACATTATGTGGATGTGATTGTAAGGGTGTTAATGGAAAGGATTAACATGGAATTTAGTAGACCAGCAAAGCCGACAGAATGGCCTTCATCCAGTCAGCTGAGGCATGGGGCAGACAAAATTGATCATTTCCAGTAAGGGAACTTCCGACTGCCCTGCAGCTGAGTCATTGGTTTTTCTTCCCGCTTTCGATCTCAAAAGATGTGTAAGTTTTTCCTGGGTCTTGATGGTGTTGGACTTCACACCAGAAGTCCACGTCAGCTCTCCTGGCTGCAGAGCTGCGCTGTCAGCGCTGCTCATGCTCAAAGTGGTCGACCCAGGCCTCTCGGCTTGACACCATCCCCACTCATTTTTTCACTACCTAGAAAAATCAGTAGTCACATCCTTCTTTTTAACTCTGACTTAACTCTTTAGTTCTTCTCTCCTGTTTAGTTGATCAAATTTTATTGGTTTTGTTTCTCCTTATGAAGAACAAACCTGATTTAATTGATTTCTATGTTCTGCTATTTTTTTTTCTAAGTTATTTCTGCTCTGATTTGTGTTATATTTTTTTTCCTCCTAGTTTTGGGTTTGTTTTGTTTTTATTTTTCTAGGTTTGTAAAATTAGTTTCTTGATTTTAGGAGTTTTATTTTGTACTGTAATTGTTTGCAGATATAAACTTGACTTATAAACTTGACCTTTTTTTAAATTAATTAGTTTTGTACTCAGTGAATACATTCTCTTATTTAGTTATGGGAGAGAAAGGAGATGGAGATAGCAAGATAGGTGGAGGGGGGTAGGAGGAGGAAGAAGACTAAGAGGAGGAAGGGAGGGCATGCCTGGGCCTCTAGCTACTACAAACAAACTCTAGACGCATGCACCACCTTGTGAGTTTGGCTTTATGTGCTAATTGTTTAATCAAACCTGGGTTAGCCTGTCTAGTGCTGGAACACGCTATATGAGCTACTGGGAGAAAGTGGACAACAGTGAAGTGACCAAGTGGGCATCTAAGCTACTCAGAAGCAACCAGCCTGACAAGAAGTTCACTCCCATGTAATGGTGTCACACAGCCTTGGTGGGTAACCAATGGCTTTCTGATTAGCCAAGATATACACTCAGTGGAAAGGAATCCATATATGGAACTGGGAACCACCTCTGAATCCTGTGGAGACAAAGATCGTGCTCTCCAATGTCAAGTTCCCATGAGTCTTTGCCTAAAAGAGGGGCTACATCCATCAAAGCCTCCCCAGATTAGTAATGCTTATCCAATTTGACCTATGCTGACTTCACTCTCCATTGGAGAATCTGTTTTTCATTTGCAGAAGGTAGTGAGACCTAAGGAGATAAACCACCCCTTGCATCTTAGTCAAGTCTTAGACAAAACCAGAGGAAGTGGGGGATGACCAGAGACATGTAGGATCCCAAGACCTCACTACTGAAGTAGACCTAAAAGAAACCCAAAGTGGCTCAGGGAAATTTGCAAAAGAGAGGCAGAAAGATTGTTAGAACCACATCTTGGGACATCATGCACAGATACATTGCCTCTTCCACATAACTGATGGGTAACCCCATAATCCCTAAGGTGGAGGGTCCCTTCGGAAGGGGAAGGACAGGGAGGATGCTAACGATGGTACCAACATGGCTGTATACACACTGTGTACATAACTAATAATAAAATACTAATAATAAAAAGAGTGCTGCTTTCATTTTGAGCTGACAAACAATGAGGACACTCAATACATACCAAAGAAGAAATCCAGAGGGCTCATCACCGAAGTAGATTTAAAACACACCCAACAAGGCTCAGGGAATTTTGTGGAAGGGGGGAAGAATGACTGTAAGCGCCAGAGGTTGGGACATCATGCCCAGAGGTACTGTGTCCCCCAAATAACTAACTCCTGCTTTCACAATGCATGACCTACAACACCATCAGGAAGACCAGTGACCCGCTGAGGAGGGCCCCCTGAAAAATGTTGGCAGGGATGAGGGGGAATATGGTACTAACACATGATGTATCCATGCACAGTATGTTCTTAATAAAAAGAAAAGGAAAGAAAACCTGGATCCTTAGGCTTTTCAGGTAAGTGCCTTCACTGCTAATCCATCTCTCCAGCTCTAAAAACTTGCCTCTTAACACTACTTTCACTGTATCTCTTAAGTTTTGTTTTGTTTTGAGACAAGCCCACAGACTAGCCTTACTTTTTTGTTTGAGAGAGTGAGAGTGAGACTGTGAAAGAAAGAAAATTGGCATATCAGGGACTACGACCACTGCAGTCAAACTCCAGACTCTTGCTCCAACTTGTGCACGTGTGCTGCATTGTGCACTTGCATCACCTTGTACTTCTGGCTTAGGTGGGATCTAAAGAGATGAACATGGGTCATTGTGTTTCTCAGGTAAATGCCTTAACTGCTAAGACATCTCTTCAGCCCATGGTGCAGTCTGTTTTAATTTCTCTCAAGACATATTCAAATTTTCTTATGATTTATTCTTTGATCCAGTTTAATTTCCATGTGTTTGTGAATTTTTCAGTTTCCAATTTGCTATTGATTTCTAGTTTCATTCTATTTTGATCAAAAAATATACTGGGTATAATTTCATTCTTCTTATATTTCTAAACCTTGTTTTGCAACCTAGCATGTAACGCATATTGGAGAACATTCCATGTGTGTTTGAAAGAAATGTGTAGCCTGCTGCTATTGAGTGGAATTTCCATTTATCTGTGAAGTTTATTTGGTCTATCATGTTATTCAAGGCTACAGTTGCTCCTGATATTTATCTGGTTATTTTACTCAGTATTAAAGTTGGATATTGAAGTTTCTTACTATTAATGTATCGTTATGCATCCCTTCATTTCATTCAGTGTTTGTATGATATAGTTATGTTCACAGAGCCTTTTATGTTGTATTGATCTTTTTATAATTATTACTCATTTAGCTTCTTTGCCTCTTGTCACAGTTGATTTTGCCATTTTCATGGTATCTTCTATTCTTTCACTTGCAACTCGTGGTCATCCTTAAATTTAAAACATTTCTCCTACAGATGATGCGCAGTGGGATCTTGCATAAAACCCATTCAGTCATGTTTTTAAATTTGTTATTTATTTATTTGCAAGCAGAGACAGGGAGAGCAGAAACGGAGAGAGAACAGGAGAATGGTCACACTAGGGCATCCAGCCTTTGCAAATGATCTCCAGATGCATCTGTGTGCACTGACACTGTGTGCATCTGGCTTTATGTGGGTTCTGGGGAATCAAACTCAGGTCAATAGGCTTTGCAGGCAAATGCCTTAACTAGTGAGCCATCTCTCCAGCCCTTAATCATATTTTTAATATAGTTTAATCTAGTTACATTATAGTACATGTTTCTAGAGAAGCAGTGTTTTGCCATTCTGTTATTTCCTGCATGTTATCTAGCTTCTTGGTGGTACCAATACTATCTTTCCTCCTATTTCAGTGATGTCTTGTTAGTAGAAACCTTTTTCTTTCTCATGTTCTTGATTTGAAACCATCTTTCCTTTGCAATGTAACTGTTTACTACTATACACTTCACTCTTAATGCTTTGTGTTCTATATATATTTCCCCTGACAATTACATAAAATATCTCAAGGTTATCACTATCAGTCTTTTTGTTCTTATTTATTTATTTATGAGAGAGAGAGAAAACAGTGAGGACAGAATGAAATAATGGGCTCTCCAGGGTCTCCACATATTTCAAAAGAACTCCAGACATGAGACACTTTGTGAATCTGACTTTACAAGATTACTAGGGGATTGAACCAGTGTCATCAAGCTTTGAAGCAAGCATTAACCACTGAGCAATCTCCCTCGTCACAACAAGCAATGTTAAAATGTTGATACCATTGCCAAGTGTGGTGGTACATGCCTTTAATCCCATCACTTATGAGGTTGTAGTAGGAAGACTGCTGTGAGTTCAAGGACAGCCTAAGACTACATAGAAAGAGTGAGAAAGAATGGACATGCCAAGGCATCCAGCCACTGCAAACAAATTCTAGACTCATGTGCCACCATGAGCATCTGGCTTATGTGAGTAGAGGGGAAATGAACCTTGGGTCCTTAGGCTTTGCAGGCAGGCTCCCTAACTGCTAAGCCACCTCTCCATACTGCACATTTTCTTTTGAATTATGTTTTTTTTCTAACACTTGAAGTATGTCACCCCTTTTGGGGGCTTGCAAGGCTTTCTTAACATATCTGGTTGGTCTTAGGGCAATCTCTTGTTGCTTTTTTTTCTTGAAGATTTGAAGATATTTTATTTTTCTCCACAAGGCGTCACACTAACGTGTTTCAGCATTTATTTTATTTGGAGTTGATGACCTTCTTGGATATTTATGAATGAATATCCATGCCTTTCCTCAAATTCAGAGATCTTTTTGCCATTTATTCTTCAACTAACATTGTTTCCAGTTTTCCTCTATTTTTCACCATTATGATTCATATCACACATACATTGTATATGTGATTGTGCCTCTTATGTCTTTTGGCTCTGTTCAGTTATTCATTGGTGTAACTTTTACCCCTCTGAAAATAGTTTCAAATGAACAATTTGTCAGTTTCCTAATCTTGTCTTCCTTTCCTTTGTTCACTTGTCTAGCACATTTTTCAATCAATTACTGCCATTTTTTCAGGTCTATGGTTTGTTTGCAGTCTAAATGTAATATATCACTCTGTTGACATTTTTATTTTACTCAAATATTGTGTTACTGTTTTCCTTTGTCCTTTGTGTTTTTACTGCTAGCTTCTCAAGTATATTGTTTTGAAGTCTTCTTTGTCTTTCCTTTTTTGCGTGTGCATTCATGCATGTCAGCATATGTGTGTGTGCCAGTGCATGTGTACATATGTGCTTGTTGATGTGGAGGTCAGAGGTTGATGTCAGGCATTTTCCTTAATTACTTTCTATTTCATGTCCTGAGGCAAGGTCCTCAGCTGAGCCCAGAACTTGCACGTTGTTTGTCCTTGGGATCTCCTATCTCTACCTCCCAAGTGCTGAGGTTACAAGCAGGCTAGCACACCCACCCAGTATTTATTTATTTATTTTTTCACTTTTTTATTAATTAGTTTTTTATTCAGCAAATACAGTCAGTTTGGTACCATTATTAGGCTCATCTGTGACCTAACCCCTCCCCATGACCCCTCCTTGTTGAAGTATATGGGTCATGCACTGTGGAGTTAGCCCACAGTTAGGGGTAAGATAAATGGCTCTGCATATCATGACCCAACATGTGGCTGTGACAGTCTTTCCACCCCCTCTTCCTCAAAATTTCCCTGAACCATGTTGGGTTCATTTTTGGTCTGCTTCAGTGATGAGGTGTTGGGGGCCTCTGGGGCTCTGGTTCTCTGATTTGGTAGGAATTGACTTTTCTCTGTGTTGATCTCCTTCCCCCTTGTGCTGGTATCTGGTTCACCAGGAAAACAGCACCCTTGCTTGTTTCACCAATTTTTCTTAGTTTCAGCCGGGGCCCTTTTGATGGAGTGGCTCTCTGCTTAGGTTCTACATCTATCTGAAAAAGAGAAGTAGATTCTCCAAAGGAGAGTAAGTTAGCACCAGGACAAATGAGATAACCCTTACTTTATTTTTTTTTTTTTATAGAGAGTTTAATAGGTGTAGGCCCTCTTGTAGCCCATGATTGTGGTAGCTTGATATTGGAGAGGGGGCTTATGTTTGGATATGGTTCTGACTTGTTTCCCAGCTTCAGCTATGGGTCTGGTACCACTGAGGGGATCAGTTAGCCCAATCAAGAGCAATTAGTTCCCCACCATGGCTGTGTGCCACTATTGCAGTTATGTGGGCATCACAGCAGGTTATTTGTTGCTAAGTACATTAGACCATGAGTTGCTTGGGCAGATATTGGTCATTTTCCCCCAGTCACCCATGTAGCACCTCCTGGCACTAGAGGCGCTGGCTGTCTGGGGATATGGGTCCTGGGGATCTGAACTCTCATTGTCACACTTTCTTGACAAGTACTTTATCCACTGAGACATCTCTGCAGGTCTTAATGATTTAATCTCTCTCCCTTCCTTCTTTTCTTTCTGATTTGTTGTTGTTGTTGTTTGTTTTTCAAGGTAAGATCTCATTATAGCTCAGGCTGGCCTAGAATTCCCTACATAGTTTCACTGTAGCTTTGAACTCATGGCAATCTTCCTACCTCTGCCTCCTGAGTGCTGGAATTAAAGGCATGTGCCACCACGCCCGGCCCTCTTTCTGAGTCTTTATGCATGTTTTGGTAAGCTGTTTCTACAGATTATTCTAGTTTCTGTACATTAACCCTATTTTCCAGAGTCTTTTTCTGCCAAAAAAATCCTTTGGTCATTATTGGGGATCTGAAAAAAAAAGCCACCTCCTGAGATCTTTGGAGACTGGCCTAGAAGTCCTTTACTATTAGTAGGATTCTGAAATGGAGATTAACTTGAGGTAATAGCCTGAAGTCTTCTAATGTCTTCTCTGAGCATTTTGTTTCCTTTATTTTGTCATATTTCTTTTCTCCTATTTGCTTTCTCAAGTTTTTTTTTTAAAGAAAATAGTTATTTGCAAGCAGAAAGAGAGAGAGAGAATGAGAATCGGTGTGCCAGGACCTCTGGTGGCTGCAAATGAACTCCAAGATCATTTTGTGCAGCTGGCTTTACATGGGTACTAGAGAATTGAACATAGAATGTTAGGCTTTGTAAGCAAGTGCCTTAACCACTGAGTGATCTCTCTAGCCCTTCTGGGAACTTTTAAAAAAACTTAAATGTGTTTGAGAGAGAATAACGTAGAAAGAGACAGAGAGCAAGAGAGTGAGTATTAGAGATCCAGGTTCTCCTACCACTGCAAACTAACTCCAGAAACATGTACCATTTTGTGCACCTGATTATGTATGAGTGCTACAGAATTAAACCCAGGTCATCAGGCTTTGCAAGCACTTTAACTGCTGAGCCACCTCTTCAGCTCCCCTGGAGGCTTTTGAGTTTTATTTATTTATTTTGTATTTTTGAGATAGGATCTCACTCTAGCCCAGGCTATCCTGGAATTTAAAAGGTAGTCTCATGGTATCCTCCAACTCACAGCAATCCTTTTACTGTGACTCCTCAGTACTGGGATTGAAGGACTGCACCATCACACCTGGCGCATTTGAATATTTTCATTTCCAAGAGTCTCACCCAATAGTTTTAGATTATAGGTATCCTACTTTATTTCTCTGCCTGAAATCTTTTATTCCCAGGTGTCTGCAAATCTAGTCTTCCTGCAGTTTTCACATGCTGTGATGCTTACCCCTATGAGTCATAGCTTCCAGTCTTCAAACAAGTTACTTCCCTCTTTCTAGCCTAAGGGGATGAATCAAAAATTAGGCCACATTATGAACTGAATCCTTGTCTTCTTCCAGTTCTAACATTGAAGTCTTAGCCCTCAGTGTGATAGTTTTAGCAAGTGTGGTGTTGGAGAAGTTACCAGATTTAGAAAGGACTATTAATTTGAAGGTTCTCTGATGTGATTACTCCTTTCATGAGAAGAGGAAGACATTTTAGAACTCCCCATCTCTACCATGTAAAAATGCAGCAATATTGTAGCCATTTGCAATTCAGGAGTTAGATACGCAACTAAACTACCAGCCTGACTAGTTCTAATACTGTGATAAATATGTCTATTATTTAACTCATAGGTATTTTGTTATAGCAGTGAACAGATTAAGATAGGCCACTTTCTTCATGAAAGGGGAAAAGTATGGGTGGATAAAAATACCAGGAAGATTTCTAAAAGTTGCATGTGGCTATTTCTTTACTGAGCTTCTATAGACTATTGACTGGTTTCTAGAACTCCCATCTACTTATTTTGATCAGGGTATTGTTGTTTATTTTATATTCATACAATCAACAAATTCACAAGCATTATCTTCCAAAACATGTTGATGTGGCTTCTTATAATTTAGAATGCATATTTTTTTAAAAAAAGTAGACAATCTAAAACAAATCCAGGTATGATATGTCCATGTGCTTGTAATTATTTTACTAAGAAATTTTAGTTGAATTTTTAACTAATGCATCTAACTAATGTTTTAAATTATAATTTTATGGAAATTTTTATTTTCTACAGAATCATTAATTTGACTCTATAGGTCATTTTTATGTTCACAGTGAAGTATTCTGGAATGTGTGTGGTGAATAGTGAAGTTTTATGCCAATTTTACATTATATACATACGTGCAGAGACATTCTTGAGCAATTATAAAGTATGGTTTTGTAACAAATGCTGTGTTATTCATATATAACAAATGCATTATTTTTTTGTGCCCAAAATGCAAATTTGCAAATTACATCCAGGAACTCATCAAATCTGCTAGATGAATTATGTAATTCAATTTGGCAAAATTTTTGCACACAGCACAAATAGTTTTCTTTGGTTTTCTTGGATTCTGTTCTGAGAAGGAGGTAGCTGGAAAAAAAGTGAAAAATTACAGGATATGATTCATAAAAATCCCACATCTTTTTGTGTGCTTGTACATTCTTTTTTGAGAGAAAATATTTTTATCCCATAGCAATGGTTCCTCTTCCTTTCAATGAATACATTTAGTCAGAAAGATATCAATACACAATATACCCAAAGGATTAAAAAATGGTTAGGCACAATGAGAAGAAGATGCATTATATTTGGCAGATAGGAGAACATACAGTGTTAAGTCTCTTTTTTCAACGGAAAGAAATGTGAAGCCTAAATTTTAACATGGCCACAGTACATAATCGAGAGCAAAGAAATGTAACCTCAGCTTTGTATGTTTCTGCCAAGCACTAGCCCAAATCTTTCACTCTCCAACATGTAATGGGTATCTGTTTTCCTGTCATGTTTTGACAGAGAAGAAAATGATGCCCATGTAATCTTACCCTTATTTCTGAGTTTTAGACAAGTAGCACTCACAACTATTCTTTGCTCTTTTCATTGGCTGCCAGCAAGAAGATTAAGTGCATACACACCCAAGGAAAGGACTCCCAGTACTCCCCTGGCAGACATAAGTGCCAGAGGATGCAATAAACATCAAGTAATTAAGGAGTAGTCAAATCTCTGCAGCTGGCCTATGTGTGCCTAACTTCTGGTTTCTCTCTCACAGCAGACTGGGAACTCTTTAATCACTTTGGATTGACTGAAAAGTGTCATGGTGCTGGCTTTCCAATGGATGGAGGGGCTCTGTTAGTAATGGAACAGTGAGCAGTTCTGAAAATTGTCAATTATATGCTGATGAAGAATTCATCAACTTTCAGAGATAAAGGGATCATAGAGATCAGGCACCCAGTTGTTTTATTTCATGGAATGAACTGGAGGCAGTATCAAAACTTTCTGTGAGAGGCAACAGATAAATTGCAGCACTCCTGCCATAAAGTTCAAGAGAAGGTAAGTGGAACTTTCTTTAAAATGTACAATAAAATTTATCAAAATCAGGAAAACCTCTTGCTACCAAGAAGGAAGAAGACACTGGAGAAGAGAATGGCAAATTGGAAAGCTGATGCTGTCATTGTCTGGAGTTGAGGTTGAGAGGAGTTATCATTATACATCATCCAAATGCTCATATTTTAGTGTTTTTGTAAAGTGGAGATGGATATTTACATAGAGAATTGGAACTAAGGAACCTAGTCTGTTATACTTGTCCACAATTAATACAGTATCCTTGAAAGAATTCCATCTAAGTGGTATACAAATTGGTTAATTATCAGTAGAACACAAAGAAATTGGTTATTTATGGAAACTGAATGAATAAAACATTTCTCCTGAGAACTGTTAAGCTTAGAAATAGATTTGTGACCCAGAAACCATGAGCAGAAATATAAGCATGAGAGTGGTTGTAAATAGAAAATCTGTTACAATGTCTGCCAGAAGTGTCCTCAAATCAAATAACAAGGAATTCCCATAGGAAAGAATCCCACCACTGAAAATGAATTCACAGTAAAAAAGAAATCTCAGGAGTAAACCAATTAAAGTTAAGGAAATACTTAGCTCTTGAGAATACAAAGTATTTTGGTTAGACACTGGTAACTAAATGTGTGGAAGAGTATTTAAATATACAGTAAGAAATTTGAGCAATAAGCAAACATCAAACTAGAATGCAGACATATTGAAAAAAATGAATACATTTAAAAAGTGAATAAAGTACAAAACTGTCTAAAATTAAATGTGAAATGTTAGAGGAAATTACTCAAAGGGCACCATAAAGAGATTCTGCAATCGAGTATATTAACAGAAGAATAGAAGTTTATATAAAAATGTATAATGAGACCTATTTCTATATTTAATAACTATTTATATAAGAGAATAGGAGAATGGGAAAAATGTCATCAACCATAAATACCTTAGATCTTTTCAGACCTGTGGAAAGAATTGAGTTTTCAGGTTATATATTTGTTTAAATTCATATTTTATTTAATTTATTTATATTGAGAATATTTCTTATAGCCCAGACTGACTTCAAACTTGCTATGTAATTGAGGATGAATTTGAATTCTTTATCTTTCTATATTTATTCCTCATGGAGTACAGTTGTATACCACCATGCCTAGATAAACTTTCCATTTTAGAAGATACATTAAATTCCTTGCAGGTTGAAGATATAAATGATCATTTCTGCTCAGATAAGAGAGATGCAAACAATTAAAAAGAACTAGAAAGGGGTAGAAAAAGAAAATAGATGACATATAAATGAACAATTATTAATGTATCCATTACTTTTCTGTTGGTGTGACCACAAGCCCTGACAGAAATAAGTTAAGGGAGGAAAGATTCATTTGGCTGATGATTTCAGAGGATTTTAGTCCATCAGTTTAGAGGCGTAACTTAGTGGTTACAGTGTATGATAAAGACTGTTCATGTCACTGTGAATGTGGAAATAAAGAGAGAAATCAGGAACTAGGCTATAATATTACAAAGCCCACCCATAGTAATCTACTTCCATCAGCTCTGACCTACCTCATTAATGATCCACCACCTTTGAACATTGGCAGCCATCTGGTTTCAAAAAAAACATTCAAAATATGATCCTGTTGGGACCATTCAAGTTCACATCATAATAATCAATCACAGACATTTTATCAGTGAAAGTAGAGGCAAGAATTTGATAAAATGTTATCACAGTGCTCACACATGACTAGTAGCTCAGAATTTTATACCTAGCCACAACAACATGAGTGAAAACTAAAAAATAAACACATAACAAACTGGCAATGTAAGAGTAAGTTAGCAACTCTAAGCTGAAATATAAATATGAGGTGCAAACAAAACAGATGAATAAAACTTGGCTAAAGTGATGAATATTTGCACATTACTGACTTACTACATTTTGTATTATTGCCCAAAGATATATTAAATCACAGTAGTAATATTTTTTGAATAAAATAAAGGTTTACAAATAAGATCAAGCTAAGTATAATAGAAAATAATGAGATATAAGAGCATGTAAGGATCAATACCAGTGAAGTTTGATTTATTCTGCAAGAGGTATAGATATACGTAATTAAGACAACTGGCATTTCAGTTTAGTAACATCAAGAATAGCCACCAGACTAATAGAAATATAATAAATGAATATCCTAATACAGAACAAGTAGGATGTGTAATGTTCAAATATTTAAGGAGATAAACCAAAGAAAATAAGGTTATGAGAAATAAATGAACTTACCAAATGTCACAAGCTAGGTTGTTGCAGAAACAGGGCTAAAAGTAGAAGGCTGAACCCCAAGTCTCATAGTCTTTGGACACATTCTGGAAATACCTGGGTATCTTAGAATATAAACAAGATTTGTGTCTTTGGCTGCCTTTAAGATGGTTTTTGTCAAGTTCTAAATAGCTAAATAACTTTGATCTCAGCACAAAGGACAAGGATTTTGTGTTAGTAAGAATAAAGTATATGGGTTCTTTATGACATTTTCACACATTTATATCATTGTATCTTACTTATTTTTCCTCCATCATCATTTTATCTCCTGAACTCCTTTAGCCCACACTATGCATCTCTTCAAAGAGTATGTACTTTTGGTTTAATATCATGTACCTTTATAACCATTTCTCTTCCAACATAGACCTCTTTGACCTGCACACACACACACACACACACACACACACACACACACACAAAATGTAGACTTTACATATGAGAAAACCATGGGACAACTTTCTTTCTGAGTCTGGTTTATTTTGCATAACATCATGATTCATCCTTTTCCCTGCAAATGACATAATTTTGTTCTTTATGAAAGGTGATTAAAAACACCATTGTGAGCCGGGCGTGGTGGCGCATGCCTTTAATCCCAGCACTCGGGAGGCAGAGGTAGGAGGATTGCCATGAGTTTGAGGCCACCCTGAGATGACAGAGTTAATTCCAGGTCAGCATGGACCAGAGTGAGACCCTACCTCGAAAAACCAAAAAAAAAAAAAAAAAAAAACCCAAAACAAAAAACACCATTGTGCACCTTAAACTCCTACCCTGAAGGTATATAAAGTTGGATTTCCAAGTCTAAGAGTACTTCAGATAATTAGAAAAGCCCAGCATCAAATTAACCCAGGATGCAAATGTTGCTACATTATAACACAAGAAACACAAAGAAGCAAGACAGTACAATCCCACCAAAATTTATAAGTCTATCAGTAATGGCCCCCAATGAGTGACAGAGAGAGAGAGAATGGGCATGCCAGGGCTTCCAGTCACTGCAAACAAACTCAAGACATGTGTGCCCCCTTGTGGCATCTGGCTCAATTCCTGGGGAATTGTGCCTCAAATGGGTATCTTTAGGCTTCACAGGCAAGCACTTAACCACTAAGCCATCTCTCCAGCCAGAGACTATTTTAAATGAAATGCTTGACAAAGATTTCAAAAAAATGATTTTATCTATACTCAAAGAAATCAAAGGAATCAAGAAGAAAGCAAAAGAATCAAAGAAGAAAACAAACTCCTGAAGGAATCCCAAGAGGACACAGGAAACCAGCTTAATGAAATGATGAAGTCATTACAAGACATGAGTAAAGAAATACAAATACTGAAGAAAAACCAGGCAAAAATACTGAAAAATACAGTAAGTCAAGTAACAAACTCTGTGGAAAGTCTCATCAGTAGAATGGATGAAGAGGAGAACAGAATATCTAAACTAGAAGACCAGCTGGTAAACCTAATACAGTCTAACAAAGAGAAAGACAAGTTATGAATGGAAATTTCAAGCTATCTGGGACACTATGAAATGACCCAACATAAGAATTCAGGTTACAATAGAAGGAGAGTTTCACTCCAAAGGCATAGTAGGTGTTTTCAACAAAATCTTAGAAGAAAAATTCCCCAAATTAGGAAAGAAATGTCAATGCATATACAGGAAGCTTTTAGAACACCAAACAGGAAAGGACCTCTCCTCTCCATGTTATAATTAAACTCCTAAACATGCACACCAGAGAAAATAATATATTAAAAGCAGTTAGAGGGAAAAAGCAAGTCACCTATAAAGGCAAACCCATCAGAATACTAACAGATTACTCAACACAAACTTTAAAAACCAGAAGGGCTTGGAATGATGTATTCCAAGTCCTGAAAAATAACAACTGTCAACCAAGATTATTTTATCCTGCAAAGCTGTCTATCCCAATTGATAAAGAACTAAGGTCATTCTACAACAAAAACAGGCTAAAAGAATTCATGACAATTAAGCCAGCTCTACAGAAAATACTTAAAGGAATCCTTCAAGCTGAAGAGAAAGCAAAACACAAGCAGGAAAAAAAAATCCATTCTCAAATAACAGTTAAAACAAGAGAAAAAAGGAAAACAGGAAGCATTGTAAATGAATAATAGTGAGAATAAGCACATAACTTTCAATAACAACTCTTTTTTTGTTTGTTTTGGTTTTTGAGGTAGGGTCTCACTCTGCCCAGACTGACTTGGAATTCACTATGTAATGTCAGGGTGGCCTCAAACTCATGGCGATCCACCTACCTCTGCCTCCTAAATGCTGGGATTAAAGGTGTGCATGCCACCACACCTGGCTCAAAAACAGGTCTTAATATCAATGGCCTCAATGCCTCAACCAAAAGACACAGGCTTTCAGACTGGATTGAAAGGCAAGATCCTGATATTTGTTGCCTCCAGGAAACTCATCTCTCAATAAAAGATAGACATTGTTTTAGAGTGAAAGGATAGAAACTGGTATTTCAAGCAAATGTGCTTAGGATACAAACAGGTGTTGCTATCCTAATATCTGACAAGATAGACTTCAAACCAATAGTAGTGAGGAAAGATTAAAAAAAGGTCATTTATACTGATTAAAGGAACACTCCAACAAGAGGACATTACAATCCAAAACATATATGCACCTAACATGGGAGCACCCAGTTTCATCAAACAAACACTATTCCACTTAAGGTCACAGATATTACCAAACAATTATAGTAGGTGACTTCAATACCCCACTCTCATCAATTGACAGGTCATCCTAGCAAAAATAAAGAGACATCTGGATTAAACGCTGCCATGGAACAAATGGACACAACAGATATCTGCAGTACATTCTATCCAAATGGTGCGGAATATACACTTTTCTCAGCAGCACATGGAACATTCTCCAAAATAGATCATATATTAAGAGACAAAGCAATTCTTAACAAATACAGGAAAATTGAAATAATACTTTGTACTATATCTGACCACAATGGGATTAAACTACAAATGACCATCAAGAAAAACTATAAATCATACAGAAATCCATGGAGACTAAACAGTAAAGTATTGAATGATCAATAGGTCATTGACTAAATAAAAAAAAATGGAATCAATAAATTTGTAGAATTGAATGATGGTAAGAACGCAACATACCAAAATCTTTGGGGCACAATGAAGGCAGTGCTAAGAGGGAAATTTATACCTCTAAGTGCCTATAGTAAGAAATTTGAGAGTTCATAAGTAAACAGTTTAATGCTTCACCTTAAGGCCTTGGAAAAAGAACAATGCAAGCAAGAAATCAATCGATGCAAAGAAATAATAAACATAGGGCAGAAGTTAATGAAATAGAAACAAACAAACAAACAACAACAATAAAATCCAAACAATCAATGAAACAAAGTGTTGGTTCTTTGAAGGGATAAATAAGATTAATAATCCCTTAGCAAATTTGACCAGAAAAAAGAGAAAAGAAACAAAAATTAATAAGATTAGAGATGAAAAAGTCACCATCACAACAGATACCAAAAAAATTCAGAAAATCATAAGGACCTACATTAAAAATATATACTCCTCTAAGTTTGGAAATCTGAAAGGATTAGATGATTTTCTTGATTCATATGACCGACCAAAATTAAATCAAGATGAGCTAAGCCATTTAAATAGACCTATAGGGCTGGAGAGATGGCTTAGCGGTTAAGTGCT
This sequence comes from Jaculus jaculus, assembly GCF_020740685.1. Classification (NCBI taxonomy): domain Eukaryota; kingdom Metazoa; phylum Chordata; class Mammalia; order Rodentia; family Dipodidae; genus Jaculus; species Jaculus jaculus. Next base: position 32,076,561 of record NC_059117.1, on the reverse strand, counting down.
TGCCTGTGAAGCCTAAGGACCCCGGTTCGAGGCTCAGTTCCCCAGGTCCCACGTTAGCCAGATGCACAAGGGGGCGCACGCGTCTGGAGTTCGTTTGCAGAGGCTGGAAGCCCTGGCGTGCCCATTCTCTCTCTCTCCTTCTATCTGTCTTTCTGTCTGTGTCTGTCACTCTCAAATAAATAAATAAAAAATTAAAAAAATAAATAAATAAATACACCTATAAAAGTACAGAGATTCAAGCAGATATAAAAAGTCATCCCCCCTTCAAAAATAGTCCAGGCCCAGATTGATTCACTGGTGAATTTTACCAGACCTTCATGGAAGAACTAACACCACTGCTTCTCAAACTTTTCCATAAAATAGAACAAGAAGGAATTTTACCAAATTCCTTCTATGAAGCCAGCATTACTCTGATACCAAAATCAGACAAAGACAGAACAAAAAGAGAAAAATTACAGAACAATCTCACTCGTGAACATAGATGCAACAAAATGTTGGCAAACAGAATACAAGAATATATCAGAAAGATCATTCACCCTGACCAAGTAGGCTGTATCCCAGACATGCAGGGATGGTTCAACATATGCAAATCAGTAAGTGTAATAAACTACATACACGGGCTGAAGGAGAAAAATCACATGATCATCTTAATAGACACAGAAAAGTCACTTGACAAAATCTAACATCCCTTCATGGTAAAAGTTCTACAGAAACTTGGAATAGAAAGAACAAATCTCAATATAGTAAATGATATTTATGACAAACATGGAGCCAACGTAATACTAAATGGGGAAAATCTTGAAGTTTTTCCACTAAAATCAGGAGCACAACAAGGGTGTCCTCTGTCCCCCACTCTTATTTAATATAGTACTGGAGGTCTTAGCTATAGCAATAAGACAAGAGACACTATAAAAGGGATACAACTTGAAAAGGAAGAGATCAAATTATCATTATTTGCAGATGATATGGTTCTATAGATAAAGGACCCAAAAGACTCTGCCAGCAAACTGTTAGAGCTGAGAAACAATTTTAGCAATGTAGCAGGATACAAAATAAATACACAGAAATCAGTAGTTTTTCTATATATTAGCTACAAACACACAGAGGATGAAACCACTCCCAAAAGCAATCTACACATTTAATGTAATCCCCATTAAATTCCCAATGGCATTCTTCACAGAAAAAAAATCCTAAAATTTGTTTGGAAGCACAAAAATCACCAAATTGCCAAAACAATTTTGAGCAACAAAAATAAGGCTGGTGGTATCATCATATATAATTTTAAGCTATATTGCAAAGCCATAGTAACAAAAACAGCATGATATTGGTACAAAGACAGACACACAGATCAATGGAACAGAATGGAGGACCCAGATGCTCATACTGGCAGCTACAGCCATCTGATTATTGACAAAATCACCAAAGAAATTCACTGGAGGAAAGACAGCATTTTCAACAAGTGGTGCAGGGAAAACAGGATATCTATATGTAGAAGGATGAAAATAGAATCTTTTCTCTCTTCATGCACAATAATCAAGTCCAGTTGAATCAGGGATGTTAATATCAGATCTGAAACTCTAAAATTGCTGGACAAAAAAGTAGGGGAAACCTTTTAACATGTTGGCATATGCAATGACTCTCTGAATATAACCCCAGTTGCTCAGGAAATAAAACCTCTAATTAACCACTGGGATCTCATGAAATTACAAATTTTGTATAGCAAAGGACACTGTGAATAGAGCAAAGAGGCAACCTACAGAATGGAAGAAAATCTTTACCAGCTACACATCTGATAGAGAACTAATATCCAGGATATACCAAGAACTCAAAAGACTAAATAATAAGAAATCAAACATCCAATTAAAAAAATGGACTATGGAACCAAATAGAGAATTCTCAAAAGGAGAAATATGGATCACATCTAAAAAAGTGTTGTACCTCCTTAGCCATCAGGGAAATGCAAATTAAAACTACTTTGAGATTCCATCTCACTCTTGTCATAATGGTTACCATCAAGAAAACAAATGACAATAAGTGTTGGTGATGACACGGAAAAAGGAGAACCCTTCTACACTGTTGGTAGGAATATGGTCTGGTGCAGCTGTTGAGCAAATCAGTGTGGCGGCTCCTGGGACAGCTAAAAATAGATTTACCATGTGATGCAGCTATAGCACTTCTAGGCATTTATCCTAAGGACTCTCCTCACTACCTTAGAGACACTTGCACAACAATGTTTATTGCTGCTCTACTCACAGTAGTTAGGAAATGGAACCAGCCTAGATGTCCATCCACAAATGAATGGATAATAAAGATGTGGTACGTTTACACAATGGAGTTCTATTCAGTGGTTAAAAAAATGAAATTGTGTAATTTGCAGGGAAATGGATGGATCTGGAAAGGACTATTACTAAGTCAAGCAACCCAGGCCCAGAAAAACCAATGTCACATGTTTTCTCTCATATGTGGATCCTAGTTACAAATGTTCAGACTTGTGTATGAGTTGCAGCAAAAATCAATAGCAGAGGATAGCAAGCTAGAAAAGGGATATAAGGGAGGGATGAAGGGGGTAGACTTAAGGGGATGGTACTTTATATATGTAAGTAGATGGACAGATTACCATGGGTGGAATAGCCTAAGTGAGGTAAGGGAAAGAGATTTAGTATAAGGGGTGTTTGGGAAGGGTAATCAAAATTTAGGATACTTTGAATAATTTGCATGGTAACTTACTTCTTTGGATAATGGCACACCCAGAAGCCATAGATTGTTAGTAGAAACATTTCAGTGCCAGGGACGGGATACTTTTCAGTGATTTGTTGGCCATGGAGGGCCCTGTCGCCCACAAAGCATTTCAGGCTATTGCCAAGGCTCTTGGTTTCCTACCAGGCAAAGATGATAAGATCCTATTGCTGAGGACTCCACATGCCTGGGCTGCAAAGTCACCGAGAAGTCAAACTGGGACTGAGCTGAAAACCTTCTCCAATAGACCAGCTAACAGAAAGCTGGAAAAAGTTACCCTGCATGCACCCTTAATGGGAGACAAAAGCCATCAGTCATGAAAACAGTGGACTCTGCAAACCTCAAGTTTGGCCTGCCAAGCCAAATGAGCCAAGAGGTGCAATAGTGGCATGTCTGTTATAGGGGAAGTCAATTGCTCTCTAATTGGACTGGAGACCCACTGTATGGGAGGGAATATATGTCTGGTACTGAAAACCTAATCAAAACCTTATGGCAGGGGAGGTCATGACCATTAGGAGTGTAATTCCTGCTCTTGTCTGGATAAATTCATATATTATACTTACCAAATTGATCTGTAAGCACTTTACTTACTGTTCATACCCATATATTAATGCCACTCTCACTTTTGGTTAGAGAAGCTTCTCTTTTCAGATGGTAGTGACCACTGAGATGACCAAAAAGGCACCATAGTGCTGAGAAGACATGACTGAGGAATGTTCAGCACTGAAACATCCCTATCACACCTTCCAAGACTCAGGGCCCATTGGGGAAGAGGAACCAAAGGAAGGAAAGGAAGGGTAGGACTACTTATAATGCAGGTGGCCAGACAGAAATTAGCCTTGAAATCCATGACCTTGCAGTGCCTATCACTATCTTCATAAGACCCTCATAATAAGAGGCAAAGATGATGTCATCAAAATAAAACAGAGACTAATGGAGAGAGGTAGGGGATATGATGGAGCTTAGATTTGTGAAGGGAAAGTGGACAAGGAAGGGAATTAACATGGTTTATTGTCTGTAAGTATGGAAACTGTCAATAAAAGGGGGAAAAATAAAAAAATATAGCTTTTTATTGGCCACCTTCATGTACAGTGTACCCTGATAATAATCAACTCCTACCCCCTCCTTTTTATCTGTTACCAAGTGCTGACTTCCCTGAACCCTTTTATCAAATTTGTCCCCCTTCTATTTTGATATCATCATTGTTTTTTCCCTCTAATTATGCAGGTCTAAGTTAGGTAAAGTCAGCCACTATGATGTCATAAATTCAATTCTAAGAGGGAAGTTTATAGGTTAAAGTGCCAAAAACAAGAAATTAGGGAGGCTTTATTGATCTTGTTGATCCTTTCAAAGAGCCAACTCTGTTTCATTGAGTCTTTACATTCTTTCATGTTTCTATTTTATTAATTTCTACACTGACCTTTGTGATCTTCTTTCCATATATTGATTTTTAATTTGGCTTCTTTACATTTTCCAGGTTCTTAGGTGTAACATTAGCTTATTTGTTTGTGACTCACTAATTTCTTTCCTTTAAAGTATTTTATTTATTTATTTGAAAGAGGGAGAGACAGAGATCCAGTGTGAGAGAGAGGGAGGGAGAAGCAAATAGAGAGAGAATGGTTGTGCCAGGGCCTCTAGCCATGGCAAATAGATTCTAAACATATGCACCACTTTACACATCTGGCTTTACTTGGATAATAGGGAATCAAGCTTGGGTCCTTTGATTTTGCTGGTAAGTGCTTTAACTGCCAAGCCATCTCTCCAGCCCTCTAATTTCTTACTATAGGCACATAAAACTGCATTTTCCTCTTAGTAATGCTTCTATTGTGTTCAATAGGTTCTGTTATGTGGTATTTTCACTACCATTTGATTCTAGAATTTAAAAAAATTTCCTTCTTAATTTCTCCAATGAACCATTCATTATTCAAAAGAATATTATTTAATTTACATAAATTTGTGTGTAGTCTACAGTCTTTCTTGCTACTGATAGTTTTATTCCATGTGATCAGATAGAGTATAAGGAATTGTCTCAAATTTGCTGTACTGTAAAGATAAGCTTTGTATTCTAATATATAATACACTTTAGAGAAAGTACTATGCGTTGCTGAACTGAACATATTTTGTTCATACTTTGGATGCAATGTTCTATAGATATCTGTTAGAAACATTTTCTCTGTGAAATCATTTAATTCAATTACTTCTCTTTTTATTTTCTGCTGGCATAACAGGTCAATTGGTGAGAGTTGGGTATTGAAGTTGCCCACAATTACTGCATATTCTTTGACTTTACATCTAGAAATATAAAATTGGGTGCACCCATGTTTGATGTATAAATGTTTAACTTGTGATGTCTTCTTGTTGGATTGTTTCCAGAATCAGTATAAAATGACTTTCTTTATCACTTTTGACTAATGTTGATTTAAACTTTATTCTGTCAGCTTATTTGCTAGGCTTATTTGTTTGACATATCATTTTCCATCCATTCACCCCATTAGTATATGTGTCTTTTAGAAAATATTTTATTTATCTATTTGAGAAAGAGAGGGACAAGAAAAGAGGCAGATAGAGAGAGAATGGGAATACCAGAGCCATGGCTAACAAACTCCAATTTATGCACCTGGTTTTACATGGTTACTGGGGAATCAAACCTGGGTCCTTAAACTTCAAATGCAAGTGACTCAACCACTAAGCCATCTCTCCAGCCCTAGTGTCTTTTATGAAGAAGTGAGTCTCTTGAGGCCAAGAAACAGAAGGACATTGCCCAAATCTGCAAGTCTGCGTCTTTTGTTTGGAGAATTGAAACCAATGATATTCAGTTATTATTGAAAGGTGTGTATTACTACCTGTAATTCTTGATTTTTTTTTCAGAACTTGCTGTTTTTCTATTCTTCACTTCCATTAGCTATTATTCAAATTTGGCTTATTTTTTCCAGTGGCTTCATGTATGTGATTTTCCTTCTCTTGTGGGGAAAGACGAAAGAAAAGGAGAGGAGTGGAGTACACAGAAGAGGAGAAGGGATGAGAGGAGTGGAAAGTAGAAGAGGGGACAGAGAGAGTAGAAGAAGGAAGAGAAAGGACTGGGAGGACAGGAGAAAAGGAGAGGAGAGGAGGAAATGGGAGGAGAGGTTCTTTTCTTGCCTTATTGTCTTTGCTTAGTGTTCTAAATGCTTCCTGTATTTGTATTGGAATCTCTTTTCCTAAATTTGAGAACCTTCTCCTATGATTTTTTTTTTGAAAATTCTATGCCCTTATTATTATTCTCCTTCTATGCCAAGAATACTTAATTTGATCTCTTCATGATGTCATGAATGTCTTAAAGTTCCTACTCATATCATCTTATTAATTTATCATTTTCCTTATTGGAATGTTCCAAATCCTCCAACTTGTCTCAAGTTTAGATAGTCTGTCCTCTCCTTGATCTATTCTACTGGAGAGATATCATAAAGAGTTTTTTTTTTTTTAAATTGACTTATGGTGGTTTGTACCTCCAGTATTTCATATTGGCTTTTCTTCAGCATTTTCACTTCCTCACTCACATCTTATAGCTACCTCCTTATTGTGTTAAATTGATTCCCTGTGCTCTTTTGGTATTCCTTCAAGAGATTTTATCTGTCTTTCATTATACTTATTTTTATTATTTTGAATTCTCTGCCTGGCATTTCATCTAGTTCAGTCTTATAATTTTAGGGTGAGTTACATTTCCTTAATTATTGTCTTCCTTATATTACTGTGTTGGGCTGTCTGGAACTTGGGTTATTATTTTGCTTGGATTTTCTCTTTATCAGCTGTATTCTTAGACATGTATTTCAGAAGTTATATCTTAAGGGTAGAAATTCAAGAGAAATTTGAATATATTCTGTAGCAATATTTTTTGTATTTATACCAAGGGAACAAAATAAATTTCATTTCTTTTATATAGTTATGCTGCTAACTTTACTGTTAGTCTCCAATATGTTCTGAAAATAAATATTGAATATATATGTCATATCGTGTATATTTAATGAAGGTTCATTATATTGAACACAACATTGAAGAGGATGTATTGAACAAAACAGTATAGAAGAGAGGCTTTATGAAAATAAGTACAGTCATCATGGCAAAAAGCAACCTTGCTCCTCAAAAAGAAGTGAAACCATAACAATTGTATGATTCTGCAATCATACTTGTAGATATATAACCAAAGGAAATGAAGTCAGTATAACAAGAATACATGTGCACTCACATGTTCATTATAGCACTATTTAAAGTAGCCCAGAAGTGGAAAAACCTTAAGTATCATGCATACAGTATTATGAATGAATGCATACATATGGTATTATCTAAACATAAAAATGTTGGGCTGGAGAGATGGCTTAGCAGTTAAGCGCTTGCCTGTGAAGCCTAAGGACCCCGGTTCGAGGCTCGGTTCTCCAGGTCCCACGTTAGCCAGATGCACAAGGGGGCGCACGCGTCTGGAGTTCGTTTCTCTCTCTCCCTCTATCTGTCCTTCTCTCTGTGTCTGTCGCTCTCAAATAAATAAATAAATAAATAAAAATTTTAAAAAAATGTTGAAATTCTGCTGTATATGTTGACCTACTTGCAAGTGAAAATATTATAATAAATGAATAAACCTAATCCAGTGAGATTAATGCTGTGTAATCTGATTTATATATGGAATCAAAAACGTCTATCCTGGCCTGGAGAGATGGCTTAGTGGTTAAAGTGCTTGCCTTCAAAATCTAAGAACTCATGTTCAAATCTCTAGGTCCCACATAATCAGATGCACAGGGACATAAACTTGCAATGTCACATATACACATAAGGGGGCGCAAACATCTGGAGTTGGTTTGCAGCAGGTTGAAGATCCTGGAGCACCCATTCTCTTTCTTTATCTCTCTGACTTTCTCTCTCTCTCTCTCAAAAATAAAATAATAAAAAAGTCCATCCCATATATACTTATCCAGTTTTCAATAGTGGTTATCACAGTCTGAGGAAAGTAATGGAGAGGAATATTTAGAGAAAGATTTGTCTATGAGCACTCACAGTCAGGAGAAATAATTTGTGATGTTCTCCTAAAGAGTAGGATGGCTACAGGTAATGGAAATATATTGTATAGTTCAGAAGCTTTTAGAAAATTATTTTGAATGTTTTTGTAATCACCAAGAAATACATACACAATAGATAACCATGCATACCCTGATTAAAAATTAATAAATATATATATTATTGAATTATCACATTATATCTTATGATAATGTGAGAACCGCCATACATGCATATATTTTGAATATTTGGTCCCCCGTAGGTACTAATGTGGGATGTGGAAGCTTGCTGGAGAAAGCGTATTGCTAGATGCAGGCTTTGGGTTGTTATAGTCCAGTGTCCACTTTGCCAGAGTTCAGCTCACGCATGTTGCCTTCTACCAGCTTCCTGGCAGGATGTAGTATACAGCTTCTATTCTACAATTCTTTCTCTGTCATGTTGAAGCTTCCCTTTGAAACTACAAGCCACAATGATTTCTTTCATATTATCAGTTGTTTTGTTTTTTTTTTAATCCTAACAACAGAAAGGTAAACACAGCATATCCCACATAAATTTCACATCAAATTACAATAAAATATTGTTCACTGCACTAGTGCATATACAAAATCAGAATCATAGAGATGGCTATAGCTCCTTCACAAAGAAAACATGCAAACATGTGACTCATCCCATAATTTTTCTATTTTTATAACTGATGGAGAAATAAGAATATTTCAAGACAACCATAAGCTAAAATTGTACATGACCACCAATCCAGCAGTGCATAAGTCACTTAATTTAATAGTGTGTACAAAATAAAAACAAAAGACATCCTCAATCACTAGATCACAGGAAAGAATAAATTTCAGCAGATGATCTATAAACATAAATTACCTATGATGGAATCCATAATACACAATACAACTAAACAACAAAGATGGAGGAGAGAGGGAAATAAACTAAAAAAAAAAAAAAATCCAATGAATCAGAAAACCAACCAAAAAATTAATTGATGAGAAGCTCTGAATAATGACTTAAATTAACCAGAAAAGAGACATAATTTGCCTCAGTATATTTAAAGCTACAACTAAAATTTTGTTATGTCCAAGGAACATATCTTACTGGTAAAGACTCTTATAGAATGAGAGTCAATGGACAGGCAAAAATATGTCAAGCAAATAGAAACCGAACAAAAGCTAGTATAGTTATTCTGATATCTGACTTCACACCAAATCAGTCAAATGAGATGAGGGCTACTGCATCTTAATGAAGGGAATGATTCATTAATGAGATATAATAATTATAAATATATTAACCAAATAATGAAAATCTCAATGTTATAAAGTAAACATTCATGTCATAAAAGTTCAGATAGGCTGTGATAAAATAATAGTAGGCAACTTCAATATCACATTGTCATCTCTAGATAGATCATTCAAATGAAAAACAACAATAAATAAACCTCAGAGATAATCTACAATGTAGATTAAATGTACTCAACAGATGCATGCAGATGACTTCATCCACAGATTAACATACACAGTCCTCTTAGGAGCCCATGGAACCTTCTCTAATGGGGCACATGTCAAGTCAAACCACATACAAAAGAATAAAAATAATCTACTATCTCATCGGATCACAGTAAAATAAAGTTTGTCAACAATAGCAAGAAAAAAAAAAGTACAGAAACTATACAAATATAGGAAGACTGAACAATTTATTCTGGGATGACAAGTACATTGAAGAAATCAGGCAGAAAATCAAAATGTTCCTATAATCAAATGAAACAAAAATACAATGTGTTAGATCCTTCTAAAATGAAAGTTAATGGCTATGAGTGCTTATTTAAAAAAATATGAAAGATCTGAAGTAAATAACCTAATGATGCATATCAAGGTCCTAGAAAAACAAAAACAATCCACACCCAAAAGTTTCCAATGGCAAGAACTTTTAATAAAGATCTGGGAAGAAATAAATGAAATTTGGACATAAAGAATAATACATAGGGCTGGAGAGATGGCTTAGCAGTTAACGTGCTTACCTTCAAAGCTTAAGGACCCAGATTCATGTCCTGAGGACCCACATGAGCCAGATGCACAAGGTGGAGCATGCGTCTGAAGTCTATTTGCAGTGGGGGAGGCCCTGGTGTCTCCATTCACTCCCTCTGTCTGCCTCTTTCGTTCTCTCTCACTCTCAAATAGATAAATAAAATATTGCAAAAAAGAATATTACATATGATTAATTCACATAGAGTAGGTCCTTTAAAAAAAAGTAAATGAGATTTACAAACTCATAGCCAAACTAACCAAAATAGAGACAGAGAGATCCCAATTTAATAAAACAAAAGCTAAAAATGAAAAGGTTAGTACAAATTCCAGTGAAATGCAGAGAAACATTATGGAGTACTATGTGAAAATTTATATTTCAAAATACTGGAAAATATAGAAGAAATAAATCAATTCCTAGAAACATTATGAAAATGCTATGATTAAATCCAATACTTTGTATACTGACCTAAAATAATAGAAAAAATTAAATTAAGAATATAATTTATAAAAGATGAGCTTTGTTCTGGACTTAAGCCTTAATATACTTACCTATCATATTACTTTTCTAACTGGGTCATTGTGAGATTTAAATGAGAGCGTAGGGTAAATGTTAAGTAACTCTATTTTTATTTTTAGAGTGAATGTCTAAAATAAAACAAGAATAAAAAAGAAGAAAAAGCTGGGCATGGTGGTGCACGCCTTTAATCCCAGTACTCGTAGGCAGAGGTAGGAAGATTGCTGTGAGTTCAAGGCCACCCTGAGACTACAGAGTGAATTCCAGATCAGCCTGTGCTAGAGCGAGACCCTACCTCGAAAAACAAAAACAAAAACAAAGAAGGAAACATTAAAGAACTAAAATACACATTGTTAAAATGAAATGATCTCCTTTTACATGGGTAAAAAATCTTCACATTCAATTAGGAATAAACATAAAACATAAAATTATCTTGTTCAAATTTTCACACTTTCTTATACTATTTGATGATTCATTGTATCACATCTAAACATCTTAAACCTTATTAGTAATGTGAGGGAGACATATATGGAATTAAATTATATGCTAACATGCTGTATGCATTTTTACTATGTAACACTTTGGGCTCTTTTAGATAAGTTAGAATTTGAAGTCTTCTTTTCTTTTTGTCATCTCTACTGATTCTTGCTTTTGAAAAGAAAGAGTTCATTTACCTTTTTTCCTAAACCTTTTCTATTATGACATTTGAAAGTACAGTTATAGTCAGCCTTCTTCAAAATAATTACTAAGAATTGTGCTGAATGAACCATCTATATCAACACCTAAGAACATAAGAATTTGTCCTGTTGATAGTACAATTCTCAGGAGTTCTTACAATGTTTGGAAGTACTTGGCATTCAATAATGTTAAAGAACACAAAACACAAACACGTGTGTTAAGTAATGAAAGAAGTTCTTTGGACCTCTGTTTTCAAGTAATTCCCTTTTAAGTGAATAGGACATTCATTTTTGCTTTTCTGCTTGTACTCAACATTTTTTCAGTTGCTCTCTTTCACCATGGAAACTGAAAAGCAACAAAAAAAACCATGAAGTACCATTTCTCATTCAACAAATCTGATTAAACTGAAGGTGTTTACCATTGAAACTGACTCTACCCACCCCACTCCATCTCAAGTTTACTTTCTGTTAGACAAAATATTACTATCTTTTCCCAGAAGAACCCAAACCATTGTCCATTGGAAACAGCTATGTTTTTAGAATGTTATACATTGCAGGGGGTTATAAAATACAAAAGTAAGTATTGGTCTTGGACTAGCTTTCAAGAATTTTTAGGAATATGTGTTCCAAAAACATCTTAAAGTTCTTGGCTAGATTTAAAAAAGGTGGAAATAGAGAAAGAAAGAACTGTTTTGTAACTCAGGATTACTGTATAGACCTAGCCACAATAGCCAGATCCATTGAACATAATCATTTAATAAAAACTTAATCTTAGCAGAGACTGAGCATATAGTCTATTTTAAAGTTTAGTGATAGAATTTTAGCTAAAATATCTTTAGTTTGCTATCTTTTACAGGTTATAGATGTCACCTGGAAGGAGATTAGACTTCAAAGCTAGGAAGTTTGTATGGGGATCACATCCCATCACTCACCAACTTTAACAATGGGTACAGTGAGTAACTTAATCTTCTTGATACTTGGAGTAATAGCACATATGGCATAGTGTTCATATAATAGTGAAATAGATTCTGGGACAGCATTTGATAGCGTGTCAGGAACATGATAGGCACTTGATCAGTTTTAGCTATGATCATCCCTTATCTTAATGAAAAGACAAGCTTTTGTACAAATATTTTATTAATTTATTTATTTGAGAGACAAAGAGGCAGATAGAAAATAGATGATAGATTAAATAGATGATAGATAGATAGATAGATAGATAGATAGATAGATAGATAGATAGATAGATAGATAATAGATAGATGATAGAGGCAGACAGAGACAGAGAATTGGCACCCCAGGGCCTCTAGTCACTGAAAATAAACTCCAGACACATGCTCCACTTTGTGCAGCTGGCTTACTTTGGTACTGGGGAATTGAACTTGGGTCGGTCCTTAGGCTTCACAGGAAATCACCTTAATCACTGAGCCATCTCTACAGCCCCAGAGAAGCTTTGTCCATCAGTATATGTTGTTACTTGATACAGTCTCACACTGTACTCCAGGCTGGTATGAAAGTCACACTGTTCTTCAACTCATGGCACTCCTCCTGCCTTAGCCTTCCAAGTGTTGTACTTATAAGTATTACAAGTATGAACAGCCATGGCTGGCATGTTTTTTTTTTCTTTTGGTGGGTGGGGGGGTTGCTTGTTTGAGTCAGAATCTCACTAAATTGCCAATGTTGGCCACAAATCCATATTCCTTCTGCCTCAGTCTCCAGAGTGCTCAAATTATAAGTATGGACTAACATGTCCAGTTTGTAACTCCATTTTAGTTTAGTTTTTCTTCTGTTGTGAATTCATGTTTCCTTATAAATCTTTACAGTTTTGAAAAGTGGAACAGTACGTGTCACCATAATTCGTAATTAATAACATTTTATTCAAAAACAATAGTCAAGTATCCATCATGGTAGGCATCTAGGATGTCGGAAAATAGGAGCACTCTTATTTCAAATAACTTTTATTCACATGGGACTAGAGGAAAACGTAATTCAGTAGAAAACACAAGACAAAAAGGAATCTTTCATTCTTTTGAGCATCATGACCTTAACATCAACAATAGTTTGTAACATGACATCATGTTTTCAATACAAAAGAAGGAATCAAGAAGAAGGTGGACATTTGTGAGTATGTTCAACAATTATATTTTTAGGTATCTGTCCTTTATTAGGTAATTATCTTGCACATCTGAGAGAACACCACTGGCAGAAGAATTTTAAGTTTGGCAATACATATTTTTTTAGCAGCTCTGGATATGACGGCTATTGGTGAATGCTAGCAAAAAGCTTAGAGAAAAACTGTTGGTGCACAGAGGACCATAAATTGATCTTATTACAGAAACAGACATGAGACCACAAGAGAAAAGACACATTAACTTTACACTGTAAGAAACTCCTGATTATCAGAATAACAGTCCTGGACTAGAGGTTCATCAGAAAAGTGATCAATAAGTCTCCTGCCTGACCTGCCCACTAGACATAAAACTGTCAGGATATGTGCTTTCAAATGGCACACACTGCCAATTGTAGAACGTAAATGGTCACTCATTTTTTACAGCACACTGCTATGGCTGGCACTGACTAAAGGGTGATCTTACTTAACCCAGCTACTGCAAAGACACTTACTGACATTGCTTATCCAAAAAGAGTTTATGAATCTTATAACTGAGGAAGAGTTTGTGGAATTTTTTTCTAAAAAAATCATTTTACAAACAATAAGGACCTTTTCTCTTCAGATTGTAGAATGTTTAATTCTTTAATTTTTTGTCACTCCATTTTTGTTCAACTTTAAGTTAATAGAGGATTAAAGCTGAAAAAACTCTATCATTTGTTACAAAAATGCTGTCTATAAGAAAGAGTACCACAAGGAAGGCTAAAGAACAAGGCCATAGTGTCCTATAAAACATTTTTTTTTTCTTTTTGGTTTTTCAAGGTAGGATCTAGCTCCAGCCCAAGCTGACCTGGAATTCACTATGTAATCCAAGGCTTGCCATGAACTCACAGCAATCCTCCCACCTCCACCTCCCAAGTGCTAGGATTAAAGATGTGAACCACCATGTTCTGGTTCTATAAAACATGTGACCCTATAATTGATGTGGTAACTTACCACATTGCTTTAATGTGCCTAATACACAAACAAGAAAATAAAAGGATCCTATTTTTTTTATTGAAAAGTTTAGAAATCTTTTAACCTTCAAAACTGCATGGATTTAAAGTTTTTCCTTCCTCTTTTTTCCTTTCTTCAGGTGGGTATAGGTCTTTGCGGGTTTATTTCAGATAAAGCCCTTCCACAGGAAAATAGGTGTCCAATCTTCTATGCACAGTAACTAGCATGACTCAACTAGTAAGAAAGGTGCTAAAGTATATTTGAAACAAAATAACATGTGGGACATTAATAAAAAGAAAGTATAAAGTCCCAACAATAGAATAAAATATAATAACCTGGGTTCCTTTTTTGATAAAAAAAATACAAAAAATCAAGAGGCTCTTGATAACAGAGAAATAAAAAAACATAGATTATGTATTATGTTTATACAAAATGATATGAAGGAAGTATGACCAGTGTCATCTTAGAAAGAGACAATTTCTGGCTTGTTTCTGCTTAGAAAATAACATAGATTGTTCAGAAACTCTTCTGATTGCTTACATATGCTGATTTGTTATTGGCAGGCAAGCAAGGGAAGCATAGAGAGAGGAAAGGAAATTATAGATTAAAACATTGGCACTCTGCACTGATTTGTCATGTATTTGCTACCAGTTTCAGCTTAAAACAGTTCAGGTCATTAGAAAAATTGTTACAACTCTAATGCCTTATCATTGAGATTAAGTCCAAACACCCCCAGATTACTACTTCAAAGTTTGTGTATTTCCATCATATTAACAACTGGTTTATTTGTTGTTCAATATATTTGGTAAAGACAGATGAATGCTACAGGTACTGTGTCCCATGGTGAGTTTGGAGAGACAGAGTTCTACAGTCCTGGGCATATATACCATGTCCATTTAGAAATTTAGAATTTCCATCCTCTAGCCACACTGTAATCATGCTCTGCTTCATAAAACTTTTTTTATTTTCTTTTTCGAGGTAGGGTCTCTCTCTGGTCCAGGCTGACCTGGAATTAACTATATAGTCTCAGGGTGGCCTCAAATTCATGGACATCCACCTACCTCTGCCTCCCATGTGCTGGATTAAAGGTGTGCTCCACCACTCCCTGTTCGTAAAGCTTCTGATGGAGTAGAAGCAAGCTGCTAGCACCAGGAGCCAAAGGCTATGATTCTCAGTGTAATATGTCCCGAGAAAGGAGCCAGACATAATCATGTACATATATCCGTGATGGCGTTGATGAAGATGATGAAGTACTTCATAACACTTCTGTTAAAATCCAGCAAATAGTGTAAAATTCTGCCAGGAAATGGAAGATAATTGTGTCCTTGGGGAACACAAACCAGGGATGATGATCATGACCGTGTGGATGGTCAGTTTTAAAGACAATAAAATACCTTCCCTTCTTAGTATAGATCATCTGGTTTTCATTTCATTGGGAGGTGAAAATGCCCCTTTTATGGAAATAGTCCAACAGGTGTGTTGTTTCCTACTTCTGTCTTTTTAGTTCTCTCTTATGTTCTCAGCAGGCATGTGATTTCATACCTGAAGCAGGAAAAGAATGCTAAGACCAATACTACAAGAAATGACCACGTTAAACTCTGACAGAATGGATATTTCAAGCTTAGAATGAATCATTTTTATGACACACAATTTTGACTTCTTTGGGGACTATTAGATTTTAATATTTGCTTCCACTGAGACACATTGAGAGTAAATTTTGAGAAGGAAAATATTAAATTTTAAAAGTAAATTGTGCTAAACCCAAATGCTAAGCTTAAAAAATAAGTTTGAAAGTGCTGATTGAGAAGAAATTTTCTCCCTGGAGATTTTGCACATGAGCATTCTGTTTTACACCCATATGAAGTCTGTAAAGAAACCCAGTAAATCCACAGCAGTTCATGACTGACCTCCAGAAATAAAGCAGAGTCCAGTCCTAGAATTTTGAAAGTCTTTCTGAGAGGATGTGCACATTCTTAAAGATACCATATTTCCAGTGAGGCAAAGGAAATTGTTCCATAGGGCCACAGCCAAACTGAAGCCAATCTTTCTATTGTTAGGGTTGAGTATGTAAATGTGAATTGTAGGAATTTCAAAATAAATATTTTTTTTCTGAAAGCTTATTTTTTAAAGGTTTTTTAAAAATTATTTTTATTTATTTATTTGAGAGCGAGAGTGAGAGAGAGAATGCCAGGGCCTCCAGCCACTGCAAACGAACTCCAGATGCGTGCGCCCCCTTGTGCATCTGGCTAACGTGAGTCCTGGGGGAATTGAGCCTCGAACCAGGGTTCTTAGGCTTCACAGGCAAGCACAGGCAAGCGCTTAACCACTAAGCCATCTCTCCAGCCCTGAAAGCTTATTTTTATCTCCAGTAAATTTGTTAAAATATTTGAAAACATTCCGTCTCCAGTGTTCTTCCCATTTACTGCAAAGTGGCATCATACACTGTTTTCGTTTGAAGTCTGTTTTATTTGCTATTTAATAAAACTGTATTTTCTTCAGTTTAATACACAAGTCAAAATTATATGAATGGAAAATTTGATTTTCTTAATGTTCATCTATTATGAAATCTTATTAAATTCCTAGAATCAATTACCAGTAAATTTCTAAAACAAAATCATGTTTATTCACCTTGTATGTGCTATCCTGAGACTGTGAGGGAGTTCGTGTAATTATCTTTCAGAGTATGGATAGCAAGGAGAGGCCTAGTTACTAATGCTTAGACACTTTCCCACTAGTCTTTCATTGGAAAGCACTGGGAACAATAAAAATTGATGTGTGAGTGAAGCAAGCTATACCAAGTGAACTGCCTATTCAAAAAGTGCTTGCTTTATTCAACAGAAATGTTGGTAATCTCAGAACTCTCCATTCTGTCCCTCAGGGCTCCACTCCATCTCGTAACGGTATAATCAAAAAGCACTGGCCTTCTATTCTTACAACGACATTCAGATGTGATTATTCCTCAAAACAGTTTATCTTTCCCTCCCAGTATCCTAATAATTTTAACTGCAACCAGTTAGGTATGGTGTCACATAGAAAGATGCTTGATTGACTCTTTAATACATACTTTCCAATTTGTGATTTGGCTTTATCTGATTGATGGCTTGTGTTAAAGATGTGGCCATGTTATTGCAGAGAACATCACCGAATTAGCATGTTTATGCTACCTGCTTCATTTTACTATACATCTAAAATATACTTGGAAGGACTAAAAAGCAAGGGATTTTAAATTATGAAGTTGATTACAAAACACTTATATTTCTAAGTATGACATGGTATTTTTTTTTCTTTTTAAAGGAAGAACGTCTGTTTTACAATACTTTGGTTTTCTTTAAGTAAATTTCCTTAAGCAATTACTACAAAAAACAAGAGCTAACAAATATAATTCGCATCAATTTCTCTGAAAATATGAAGAAAATGAAATTTACAAAAAATTCATTACTATTATGAGTCTAGATTGACCTAAACCTTCTGCAATGAAAATAATTTTTACCTAAAACTGAGTTATATTCCATTTATGATTTCCGATTTCAAAGGGTATCTCAAATTTCTAAGATGTTAAACCAAGTACTGAGCCATTTTTGTATATGTAATAAAAGTCTTTAAAATTAAAATGGTAATCCTAAAAAAACCAAATGCATGAAAAATATGGTCTGACTATATAACAAAAGGGAGTTATATAATTCTACTTGAGTGAAATCTTTCATCTTTGATTTACAGGTTAGAGTCCTCCTTAACCAAAACCACATTGTTCCATATCTTTCATATCATGGCTTTCCCTAAAACCTTGTTTTAATTAAGGTTTCTTTCAGATTTTGGAATAAAAGCATGACAATCTTCACTTATGGCTTTAATATTTCCTTTGAGTTAGGAAAATATATAAAAAGAAACATCAACTCTTTCAAAAGCATTGTCAGATATTAAATATGTGAGGCGCTCCACCTCCCTCTCTTCAGGTGTTTGAGTTATACATTGAAGTGGAATTTTCAGAGGTAGGGGGATAACTTGCTTATATTGTACTTAGCAAGCTGCTTTTAATCTGAGAAATACATGTCCTTTATTATTATTATTATTATTGTTGCTGTTGTTGTTGTTATTATTATCATTTTATTCTTTGCCACTAAGGCAGCCTGTTCAATGGTTAAATTTTGTGTTGTTTTCAAATTGAAGGCACCCTTCTCGGTTAGTTCCATCCAAGGGGACTTGTGATAACTGGAGTCTTCAATAACACACTTCAAAGATCTAGAAACCTCAGTGACATTTCTTAAGCCATACTCTCATCAATGATGTCATAGCTAAGAAAACAGATTAAACAAAGCAATTACCTGGGAAGTAAAGGAAATAGAGTCAATACTCAAAGTGACTGAGTAGTGGGGAGATGTGTGTGATCTTCATGATTTCTAGAGAAAGGAAGGTTAAAGGGAAGAAAAAAGAAGCAAATGGGAGGAGGGCAGCAAAAGAAAGGAGGTGAGGGTAGTTTTTGGTAGAATTGAAAAATAAAAAAGAGCATCTTTGAAAAGTTACATGCTTTTCAAAGACACTGCAAATCTTCCATGGAACATATACTTGGGGCACTCACCATCAGAAACAGGGTTACATGGGAGTGGGGAGACCTCATTGTCCAACACAATTGCAAATGGTCCTTATGTGACATGAGGCAAAAGTTAGTGAAGCAGGGCATTTTTTTTTTTTCTCAAAAGTAGGACACGAAATATTGCACCATTGTATACAGTGTGTGGTGTTCCTTTGGCATTTGGGCTTTGAGAGACCATGTGGTTTATTCCACTGGGGAGGGGGGTTAGCGGCAGCCTGTGTCCTCCATCTTGAACTTTCACCAGGATGAGTTGAACTGTGTGTTCAAACAAAGGCATCAAAAGAAAATGGCCAAAAACAACAACAAAATCCCCTAAACCCACTACAATCTGAGTGAAATTCCCACCCATTCATAGCTGGAAACAAATCCTGTAAACAACTTAAGACTGTTTGACAGAAACCTATATAATAAAACACTGAGCAGAATGTGAAGAATGAGAATCTCTGCAGGCATTGTCCCAAATTTCACTGACTGTTGTAGCTTCTGAAATTAACGGTATCTAATGCTCTGGTGGAAGCTTTCTAGCGCCTACTTTGTGTCTGGGAGTGGGTCACCCAGCATAAAAGTTCGCTGGAAGCAGTTTCTTCCAATCGTGGTTTACTGAAACTTTAGAATCACGGCGGTTCTGTTTCAGGAATCTTTAATGCCCTTTCAAGTCCATCCAACGCACAAGTGAAGCTGCTGTTCAGAAATCTGTGCCCGGTGTTTATGTTCCACTGAACTGTGCCACCCAGGCAGCAGACATGTCTGAGGGTGCTGGGGTGGGGGGATACACAATGATGTCACACACAGGAAATATCGGGAGAGACTTGGCACTTCACAAGGCTGGCTCCTCTTCCATGGGCTCACCAGCAGTTCTGTAAAAATAAACAGGCAATCAGAATACGGCACAAGAGTACACAATGACATTGTAGATTTTCATGCATAATCAAAGCTGATTTTTCAGCTCTCTCTGATGTTTATTTGTGTTATTCAGTTATCCATAAATAGAGTTTCTTTCCTAGGAAGTATAAACAAATGTCAAGTGGAAAAACATTTTAGATCCAAGCAATCATTGGAAATGTTCCTGTTTATATTAAGACTTGTCAGAATATTTTATAACTCTAGATTCCAAAATGTACATGTTTTGTGTCTAGTACAGTCCAATAATTCATTGAAAAAAATTAGCTGCAATATTTTATTTTAGAAGCAATTGCAGCGATTTCCTATGGAACCGGTTTGCTAATGAGAGCAAAGAACTCAGGGATGTTCTGGAGGCGAGACAGCAGGCCTCCGGGTTTTGCTTCTGTTCTTTCATGACTGGCTTGGCCTCCTGCCGGAGGCATTTCAAATCAAATTCTGAATTTGATTAGCAAATCACTGCTATAGACCCAACATTTTTATAAGAAATGTTCTATAGTAGTGTGCAAATAGTTTTTCTTCCGCATCCTCTGTGGTGCGTTCTGCTTGGCTAAAACCAAAACGAATCACTTGAAAATTTATACTTGAGATTTAGCCTTAATTTAGTAACACTTTGAGGGTGTTTGAAGGCAAACGTTTAGGAAGACTTTTAATTTAGTCAAAAGGACAAATTGCAGCAGGCATTGAAATACAGGAGATAGCTGGGCTGTCATGGGAAGCTGGATTACTGGGATTTGAGATGCCACGAGGATTGAGGTTGAGTCTGAGCTCTGCACACATTAGGACTGTTAATCCTGGCAATGCGCTCAGTTCCGTGTGTGAACTAAGAGGACAATATGTTCCTGACTGGATTAGTGAAGGATACAAAGAGAAGGGCAGGTAAACAAGACCACTGAAGACATTGTTATTTATCTAACCTTGTGGACTCATCCCTTCGTTCCCTATCCTGGGTATGGAATTGTGTCAGGTGGCACACACATGCAGTGTTATGTCTATGTTGCCAGAAGGATGACTGGAGAGGCCTGGTGGCTCTTTCTAGATGGTGGATGGTTTTCATTTTCTTCTTCATATTGTTTACTTGCTGGCATTATACAATGCCTCACTTTCATATCCAAAAAAAACTTGCTATGTTTCAAACACTGCTATGAGCTCAGTGTGGTGGTGCACACCTTTAACCCAGCACTAGGGAGGCAGAGGTAGGAGGATGACCTCGAGATCAAGGCCACCTTGAGACTACATAGTGAATTTCAGGTCATCCTGGGCTAGATCAAGACCGTACCTCAAAAAAAAAAAAAAAAAAAAACTATTTATGAAGAGAAATGGTTGTTGAGACATGTTATTTCATAGATATATAAGGAAAAGAGTTAAGATTTCATTATACATATAATAAATTAGCTTTCATTTACTTTAACATTCTTATAGTAAATTTAAAACTCTGAAAGAAATATGTTGTTCATGGAACTTAATAAAAAGACTTTAACCTATCTTTTAGAAAACAAAGAATGAGAAACATTAGGCATGTGTTATTGAACCTTATCCAAAACGCAAAGTTCTTAAAAAGACTCTATGAAGAGTACAGGGAAAAAATTGAGAAGAAAAAAAAAAAGCAAAATATAGAAATTATGAGAAAGTGTATAGACTTAATATATAAGATAACAATAAAGATGAGTTGTAATGAGTTGTTTTGTCTATACTGATCAGCATCTGAGGGAAAAAGTGAAATTAATAAGCAAAACTCAGGGCTGCATAGATGGTTCAGTGGATAAAGTGTTTGCTACACTAGCGTGAGTGAGGGCCTGAGTGTGGTTCTCTGCAGTACACATAAAGCCAGACACTGTAGCACTGTAGCACCAGTGAATCCTATGGTGAATGTGAAGGGGAACAGGATATTCCCCAGAAACTTGAGGGCCAGTTTGCACTGAGCATGCAGTGATAAACAATGAAAGACCCAGTGTCAAACAAGGTAGAAACTAAGAATGACTCAGAGGTTGTGCTCAGACCTCCACATGCACACCATGGCAGGCCCAAACACACACACACACACACACACACACACACACACACACACACATAAAGAAACATTTAAATTTGTAACTTAATTTATATATTAATATGCAAAAAATGTATATCTGAGAATATGTGGGTCAAAACTTGTGGAACACCACAGTGAGTGTTCTAATAGAGAATGAGTCATTTTTCCCCAACATCCAGAACTCAGTGCATGTGGAATTTCATGGGTAGTGGTATCAGGGAAATACACCATGGATCGCAGGTGTAAGTGATACTCATCTCCTCTTGGTGGAAGATCTGTGCATTTTTCCACAGGTCCAAATTGGGCTTTGTACATGTGAACAGAATGTCTATGCTGCAATCCAGTGTCTGACAAAGCATGAAACTCATCACGAAACTTAAAAGACTTTCATATAGGGCATAAAACTATCAATGAGCTTGTCGTTTTAAAGTCATTTCCAACAAACTTCCTTTTAAAAAAACAGTTGCAGGCTGGAGAGATGGCTTAGTAGATAAGGCATTTTCCTGAAAAGCCAAAGGACCTTGGCTTTATTCTCCAGGACCCATGCAAGCTAAATGCACAAGGTGACACTGGAGTTTGTTCACAGTGGCTGGCGGTCCTGGTGCACTCATTCTCTCTCTCTCTCTTCCTCTTTCCCCCTCACTCCCTCAAATAAACAAATAAAAAATTAAAAAGACATCTATTCATTGCTGTCCACCTTCAACTATATCATATGTATACAGAGAGAGAGAGACAGAGAGAAACATTTGATACATTCTCCTCTGTCTGTTGTACCAAAATCATGGTGGTACCTACCAGGTTGGAAAGTGGCTTGGATATCAAAGTAGAGACCCTATGTCCAAATTTGAGCTGTTTCAGTTTCTAAACCTTAACTGTGTCAGCCTTTAGATTTTCAAATTACACTTTAAAGTAAAATAAAGCAAAACAAAACAAAACATTCTGACTCTCTCTCCAGGTTGTGGGAACCAAATTTGCTAATGTGAAGAACATACTTCACACACTCTCTAACTCCTCCTATCTCAGTCTCCATAGTGCTGGGATTAGACGTGAGCACCACCATGCCCTGCATGTGTTCTTTACTTAAATCTCATCCTCACATGACTATTTTGCATTTCTGAAATTTACTTGAAATGTAATTTAGTGACAGATGTTGGAATTTTAAGGGAAAAAGTGAGAAGTAAAGCTCTGGAAATGTGAAAATATCTCCACTCAGCCACCTGTAGATATGCCAGTTAATCTTGATGAACAAATACATAGGTGGGTGACAGGATGTAAGAAGGGAAGTTGTGCAGTTTTTGCACCTTTAAACTTACATCCATGTACAAGCTTGACATGGTAGCATACCGTTGTAATGCCGTTATTCAAGGAGGCTGTAGTGGATAGGACAGAAATTCATGGCCAGCCTTGATTAAACAGTCAGTTCAAGAGCAGTCTGAAATCTATACCTAATCTATCTCTATCTCTCTATGTATATCTATAATCTATATCTATATATCATCTATCTAATGAACTATCTATCTATCCGTCTATCATCTATCTATAATTGTTCATCTGTAAAGACATCAGAGCTAATGATAAACTAACCTCACCAAAGATTAACTAGCACAATAATTTAACTAGTTTAAAGACACAAGCTTCTACCATAGCAAGCCAAGCTCATGGTAATCACTGAGGAGTCTCAGTCAGTGAAATGTAAAGATTAGCTATAGTAGTCTGCAAATTCAATCAATCCAGCAATATGTGACTAAGATAATTGACAACAGTAAAAGCAGAAAGGAAATAGTAATTTTTAGATACAGTATCATAAAACTATTTTTTTAAAATTTTTGCTTAAACTGGTATTTTCATTTTCTATGAGTTTTTAAAATATTTGTCACTTTATTCATAATGTTATTTAGCAAGGCATATTCGATCTCACTTTATTATTTAAATTCATCCTTATATTTTGTCATTCCATCTCAAAACCAAAGAATCAAAATGACTGTTGCATGCATTATTTGTTCTTTAAAGCTATGTGATATTGTTTTGTGGACATGTGTTTTTATTTTAAGTAAATTTTATTTTATACACACATGCATCATTTGTTTCTTAGTTTACTCAGGACTGTATTGATTACATGTATCCAGGCGGTTATATTTAGTGTCTAGCTAAGGATTTTGTATGGCAGCCTGATGGTGTGCATTTTAAACTATTCTTTCTCGAATCAGCAATCATAAATACAGCTGTAGTGAACTTCCTTGTATGCTCCACACACTTGTGCCTTCAGATAAAAGTGTCTGTGTGGCACAGTCCCAGAGACAAGACTATCAGGATTATATGTTTGTGCATGCAAATGGTGCCAAATAGTTGTCCACCATTGCCATAGCTTGCATCATTACTGATGTTCTCATTGACCTTGGAAATAGGTCCTGAGTGTGTTTACTATATACCCTGTCTTTTGGGCAATGAACTCATCCCTGGGGCAGGGGGGAGAAGAAAGAAAGACAAGGACTCATGGATCTCAGAGTCTGTATTCATTTTACATTCTAATGGAGTGTATGTCATATGATGTATGTAAAGTAGCATCTTATTGTTGATTGGATTTGTATAACACAAGGACTTGCTCAGTCACTAATGTCTTGTAGCCCACAAACTTGTTTTAAGCAAACCATCAGCTCAGAATAAAAGATGATGAACCCAGTGTTTGCCACAAGTACACTATGTGTGAGTTTGTTTGCCCCACTGACTTCCTTACTTTGCTCTTTCCAACACTTGTGAGCTCATTTACTGTTTCCTCCTTCAATTTTTGTCTTCCAACAATTTTAAATGCATAGTAGGTATTCCATGAGACCTTTTTTCAATTGTTTATATATCCACAAGTATATCTGAGTTTATAGTTCTTAAGAAGTATTCTCAATCAAAAACAAACTGGGAATTTTAGCAAAGGGTAAAATTTCCATTTTCATTCCAGATTTAAACTACAGCTCCACAGTTGGTGTGTGATTTGAAAATTACATGAGGGATCACATCATAAAGGTAATTCAGGAGTAATAGCAAAAGCTAAGATAGTACATACACATAGAACCTAACAGACATGCAGCTTGCTGAAAGTGGTGGGGATATCTCACTAAATTTTGTTAGTACTTCTCATCCAGTCCAGCTTTGTCTTATTATTTCATTTTGTCCATCTTTCACTTCTTTAATTCTGGCCATGAATTCCTGGTCCTTTACAGACACACCCTTTCTGATCTCTTAGATAGTCAACACAATGATCCAGACTTCTGATGGTTTTAAGCTAGAACTCTAAAAGTTGAAAATAATAAAATAGTAGTTTTGAAGGTCTAAGGATGGGAAGGGGAATGTAGAAGCCATCCAATGGCTATTGAGTTTGAGCTTTTCACAAAGAAGGTTCTAGAGAACTGTTCCAAAACCTTGTTCATACAGCTCACACCATCATGCTGAAACTTAGAAACAATCAATGTGGTAAATTTTGTTTTCATAATAGGAAGAAAATTAATGTGTATCAGTTTTATTCACCTAATATTGGAAACACACCAAACACCCATCCACAGGCAAGTGGATAAACAAATGAGAATATGTTAACTCACCGGCATAATGTACAATAAAACACATGACAAAGCACTGATTGTCAATGACATGGACAGATGTCAGAAATACTAAGCATAGTGGATTGAAAGAAGCCAAACTAAAAGCCACTATGTATGGCACAATTCCCATGAAATGAAATTTATGTACAAGCAAAATGAATGAATGATGTTAAAAGGTGCTTACTTCTGGTGAGAGAGGCCCTGACTGGGAAAAGCACAAGGAAACTCTGGACTGATGAAAATGGATTTGATCTTGCTATAGGTGGTGCCTATGTGAATATGGTATAGGTAAAAGTCTTGAGATCTGTGCTGACTACTATGTATGAAGTGTACTTTAGTTAAAAAAAATAAATAAGTTGGGGCTGGAGAGATGGCTTCACCTTTAAGGTGTTTGCTGGCAAAAGCCAAAGGCCCCAGGTTTGCTTCCTCAGTACCGATGTAAAGCCAGACACACAAGATGGCACAGGTGTCTGGAGTTCATTTGTAGTGGCTAGAAGCCCTGGCATGCCCATTCTCTCTCCTTGTCTCTCTCTATCTGTGCCACTCTCTTTCTCTCAAATAAATAATTTTTTAAATATAAATTAATTAGCCAAGTCCTCTCTTTGGTATTGGAACTCAAAGCAGAAATCAAAAAGGAGAAATGTTAGCAATGAGGTATGGACTATAGGTGAAGGTAGAATTATACACAGCCTATGCATCCCATTAAGGGTGGTATTTTTATGTTAATGGAAATGGAAAAGCACTGAGGGTCTCAGAGAAGGCCTGACAAGATTCACTTTGTAATTTTTTTTTTAAGTAGCTTCCTGATTGCTATGTAGCAAAAGGACTAGAGAGAAGGTAATACCTCTACATCCTTATATTATAGACCACTGGGTTATGAACAACTTATAAGAAGAATAACATGTAATGTCCATTGAAGAATAAGAGTTGCAAGAATGATAATGGAAGCAAACTTGACTAAGTGTTTCCTGTGTGTCAGGAGTTGTACTGAGTTCATGTGATACTATGTCATTGCATACTTGTAATGCAATGGAATTTCACTCTAATTTGAACACCAGAAAAAAGGAGTTCAGAAAACTTAAGTGCACACAATTTTTAAGTGTGGAAAATGAGTTCAGCTGAGGAGTGGCAAGCCCTAGAGAGAAGAAGGGAGGTGAAGATGAGTTGAGAAGCCAAACTCATCAGGTATATCATTTTACTCACAGTCCTCTTTAACTTTGTTTCATTTTATCAAATTAGACTTTATTTTGAAAAGAATACAGACAAAATCCTGAAATATATAATGGGGCATTGAATTTAAGAGCATATGACTCAAACTTCAAGGCTGCACTAGGTAAACAGACAAAATAAGACCCTAAAGAAAGGAGGGAAAAGATGGGCAGGTTCTTTCTCTTTCATCAGGAGATCTAAAATCTCTGTCTAATTTTCAGCTAAGGTTTTATGGACACTGGGATAAAATTAAAAATGAAGCTTATTTTTGGAATGTTTGCTTAGATAAACAAGTTCTTAAAACAACAGCATCATAGAGTAAACTCAGAAAGCAGCATCATTTGTGCAATACTAACATTTAGCAGCTTGGGAGACATAACACTAATGGGTAGGAAATTTGAACAGTCATATTTCTAAATACCTTAGACATGAGTATGCATTTATTAATGGTCTATGTTTCTACATAAATCATGAGATTCAAGAATAGGGCATCAATTTTCTGGAGCTCTTGGTGAGTCATTCAAAGCTATAACTGATGATGTTGTAAGATTTTAGCTTATGATTATACTTGCATACTCACCAGGCAGATAGCTACTCAAAAACTGGGTTATTTTTCTCATTCTTCCAAATGACTTGAAACCACCTCTTTCATCAGAAGAGTTGCAGAGGAGACAGATTAAATTATGAGGTAAAGGAGCTATGTGAAGATCATATAGCAAAATTCGTACTTCTATTAACAGCTCACACTGACACAGGAAAATTTAAGCTTTCATTTTTTATTTTGAGTTAAAAAATAGACCCAGTTAGGACTTCTAGAGTAAGGATGTGCTCCTCAAACTTAAGAGCTGATCATCCTGAAGTGATGAATGCCAGAGAGAAAGTCCTCTTGCTGCAGCACAGCCTGCCATGGTCTCCAAGAAGAAATCTAAGCATGATACCAAGCTTTCCAAAGCAAACGTGTTTGAAAGCAAATATCTACCCAAGACAGACTACAAGTCTCTTAAAGGTACACATCCCTAGCAAGAAGGCAAAAAAAAAAAAAATCATAATTCTTGTCTTCAAACAATGTGCTATACTCAGGCAGGCTTGTGTTTTGAAATAGTCTTTCACTATGACATGTGGGCACGTTCAGGGTCTTGTTTTCTGCTTTTTACTGACACATCAATCATATTCTTTCCACTCACCTCCTTTGCCACCAGGAAGCTACATTTGAAAAATATAAAGCAGTACACCGTCCTCCAAGTGTGTCCCTTCTCACCAGTATTTACTAATAATTTGTTCTCCAAGGATTATCAATGCAGTTATAAGGATGAAATGACTGCTTGTGCTGTGTTGTCTCCCTGCCCCCATCCAAGAAAAAAAAAATGAACAGCAAATACTTACAGTGGTCCGTAGCCAGGAGCATTTTTATCCCTTATTCACTAGTGGTAAATGAGTCAGATATGAGTTGGCCCGGAAAAGATCTGCTTTACCCAAAATCTTAGTATGAAATGAGTCATCTCACTCCAAACACCAATATATCCTCCAAAATAACTGGCAAGAATTTCATATAAAGAGAATTTTGCCTTCACTTTTTTTCCATCCATGTAGCTCTCTGATTTTTTCTAATTTTTCAATTTCCTGTGTGCTTGCAATATTGCATTCATAACAAAGACCCAGGAATATTTTTATTTCTTTATCTGACTTTGAAATACCTTTTTTTTTTTTTCATACTGAATAGGGGGGAGAATTCCCCTGGCTTTCAGGTTCTCTTTCTCTCTCTCTTTCTCTTTCTCTATCTTTCCTTCCTCTGTCCATCATTTTTATATTCACATGCAGTTCAGTTGAAGTGCAAGAGCCAGAACTATATACACTTTTATTTTCTGTTACTGAAAAAGGAATCTACAGGTATAGAAAATAGTTCAAGTCAAACCATGTTTCCTCCCTGAAGAAAAGTCAGTCACAATCGAAATAGGACGTCTAAATCTGATAAATGAACACAAAACAAAACAACCAACATCCATGTGGCCTTTTAGCACATCTAAACACCCCCTGCACATTCCCTATCTGCCATCAGGTGAAGTTCAAAACGTCACTGTAGACTGGATCTGGTTGTTCATTCTTTCAGATATCTGAGCACACTGTTTACCAGAAAACAAGCTGATATGCTCATAGAGGCAATTCCTGTCAAAGTGCTGAGATTTTTATGTTACTCAGGGCTCGTAACATCACAAATTATTGTTAATTGTTCCAAATTCTACAAGTTAATGGGTAAAATTACTTACAATTTACTTCACGCAGGTTGGAATTCAACCTCGCTTTCTGTATTAAATGAATTCTAAAGAATAGCTTTGCTCTTTTATTTCCAACACCAGCAGATGTTAGTTTCCTCAGTTTTATAGCCCTCAGATGACAGACAACTAACTGGTTTTGGCCTTGGGAATAATCGCAACACCTTTGGATTATAAACTTGGTTGAATTCTTAGCTGGGACCAGCAGGGGGTTAGTTCATAATATCAAAGATATAAAATACACTTTCCCTTATTCTCCAGATACTGTAAGAAAATGCCTTTTAGTTCAGTAACACACATTTTTTCCTCTCCTGATAATCTTCTTCTGAAGTGGCTATAGTAAGAGAGAATAACTGTGTAAAATGAAATCTCTTATTCAGTTTATCTACTACTCTGGTCCCAAACAAGATGTTAACTCCATTAAAATTTGGAGTATTCAGTAAAAGCAAGAAAACTAGACCTGCTCAAATTGGCGCCTTGTTGGGAAAATTGCCAACCTATGCACTAGTAGCAGGATCTGCATAATTAATGGTGATGTTATTGACAGAGGAGTCAGATTTCTTGCTCAGAACCAACTTGAGTGCAAGCTCACAGAGATTCAGTGCGGCCTCATCGACTCTCCTTTACGTGGAGGAAATGTGACCCTGAAGTCAGCCAGAGAAAGAACCAATGTTAATGTACACTTGTCCTTGCATTGGTCACGGTTGATTTTAAAGAGATTCTGACTGCTGCAAGATCTACAAAATCGGAGGCTGAACATTGACAAGGACTTCTCAAAAGAGAGCAAATGAATCCAGACTTAGGTTAACCTTACCTTTTTCCCAGAAATTTATATTCATGTGAAGAAACCAGACATTTTCCTCTTATAATGCAGAATAAAATCAGACTCCCTTCCACGTACTCCTTTACACACACTTCTGCCTCCTTTGCAGGCAATGTCCTTGGTTATCCAGTTCGACCTCAGGGACTGCCACTTAGGAGTGTGTGTGCATTTTGGGCGGCGACTAACTAGTGTTACAACCAGCTTTGGCTTTCCTCTCTTCCCTTTGTTACATCAAGAATTTAAAATGATGAGAGGAAGAAAGAAAGAACATCTGGAAAAATAGAGATAAGTAGGGAAAGAATTTAAGCCCACAAGCAGCTCTTTCCATAATGATCTGCACTAAATTACCCAACAAGGAGTGATTTTTCTCACCATATATCTCATCTCCTCTATGAACTGCAACCACATGCTCCAGGTCTGGGTTTCCCAGGAAGAAGGAAACAGTTAAGTACTACATTCTTAAAGCATGTGCCTTGGCATCTATGGCTTTGGAGGAAACAGGTGGAGGAAGTGGAGGAGACAGGTGAAGGAAAAATAGGAGGAAGGTGTCTCAATGCCAGAGAAGAACATGAAAGCCTGAAATATTACTGACCACATGATTCCTCCGCAGTGGGTTCATACCTGCTGTCTTCCTGAGCAAAGGGCTGTTCCACATCCACCGTCAGGGAGGCCAGAGCAGAAACGGTCTCTGTCTCCTCTTGCAGCTGAGCACCAGGCAGGGCACAGCCCCTTGGCACAGCCACCATCCGTACCGACCTCCAGTACTTGCCTAGAAAAGACATCCATCATACTTTGCAGGAATTTCAGTTGAGCAGCAGTAATCACAGTATACTTAAAAGTTCAATTCAGAGCAGCTGTTAAGTTAAAATTGCCCTTGTTATACACTTGTAATTTGGTTTCTGCACTGCCGTGATTAAGTCCCTTCTTCTTTTTTTAATCTGAGAATGCCAAGTTGTGAAGTACTCATATCCCCAAACTTGAATCTCTCCGTTACTCAGAAAGTAATAAAGTGAGGAATGACCCACGGTCTAACGCACTTTCTAACAGACTGACAGCTGTCCCTACACTAAGTAAGCAAACTCTAGACATCACACCCCCTTGGAAACCCTCAAGAGACCTGGAGGTAGAAGTGCCTGGAGAAAATGAATGAAATAGTAATGTTAAAATTACTACTTGAACCATTAGCTTGTTTTTATAAATGGAGTTGGAATATTAAAGGAGAACAGGCCAGCCATGGCAGCATGGATCGCACAGCATCTTTGCCAGAACAGTCGGGTTTGTTAGTCCTGGATGTCCTTTCTTTCTCAACCTCAGGGTGTGTACTGTAACAATAGTTGATTTAAAACCTTAATATATGCACCTGTTGATGTTGGAATCCATCCATATATCATATTGACGTTTCTTTCCTTGAGGACCAGAAGTAGTATGAGAGGAAAATAGGTCACTTCATGAGACCATGCCAAGGGGGGTAACTATAAAAGAGCACGGTTAAAGTTTGCAGCCATTAAGGTTCCCCTCATCCTTTTTGAGGGTTAAAAAGCATTGAGTAACCCCACAAGTCAAGGCAGGGGAATCTCCACAAATGCTGACATTACTTCCTAGGGTCAAACCCTGTCCCTCCATAGCAGACTAGGAAGGAATTTGTTTTCTTCTTCTTTTTTAAATCTTGCTTGATTGCAAAAGACAAATACTGGTTTAGAAAGTAAGATAACTAATAACAGGACATTGTACTCAGCTCTGACTTGGGACATCCATATCTTGTATGTAAGGCTTTCACGGACTTAGTTTCTTTGCACTTAAAGCAGAACTGCCTGGAATTGGAATTCTTCCCAGATCTAACATTTGTGGTAGGAGATTTAGTCCCTCAACCATACCAACAAGACCTGCTGATGGAGATAACCCATGGAAGCTTTCTTGTTCGTGATCACTTTTCACTATTTGAACCAAAGTCTTAGATTTTTTTTTTTACCCTGAACTAAATAATGAGTCTGTCAATGAATCCACAATTGTTTTTGACAGCAAACGATGCATGGTCTAATTGGGACAGCTCCATGGTGAACAATGCTATTACTGTGACCCAGGAGAGGGAGAGATAGGGAGAGAGAGAACATAGATCAAATACTTTGGGTGATTTGGGTGATGGCAAAGTATCTTTGCCAAAATCAATGACACTTGTCCAGATATTTGAAATACCAATGGAGATTATTCAAATTAAATTAGAAGGAGGTACAATGCGGGAGTGTCAGGGCAGAAACTGGTGTGCCTGTGGCATATGGAGACCACTAAGTACAACTATAACCCAAGAAGAATACCAAATATTATAGATCAGACTGTTGGGGTAGACAAGGGCAGGTTCACACAGTCTTAAATAACATGCCAATGAATTTGGACTTGTATGGAAGGAAAGACCACTGGAAGCACACAGGATAGAGAATTCAAGATTGTTCTGGAAAGATCATGGATGGTGGGCTGGCAGGAAATGCACATGGAAGAAGAAAGCCTAATTTCACATCTTGGCAAAAGTGTAGATGGGAAAGGATAATATCTAAGCTAAAAGGAAGCAATGGGATCAAAACGAAGAGATTCTACGAGGCAATTAGGAGGAAGTAGGTGATGGGAGGGCACCAGCTTTCATCCTTAGCATCTTCCCCATCTTTCTACTATGAGAGTCATTGCAAATTAACAATTCCATCCCAAGTCCTAGATTTCTTGATTACTTGTGAAAAATTCTGTATCCCATCAACAAGAAAATAGGGTTGTAATGGGTATCAGAAGATGTCATTAATGGATGTCATTTTGCACATGCCATTTATGAAGCTAGTGCATAGGACATTTATGTGTAGATGATAAATCATCTCCACAGTAACCAAGGGCTGTCGTGGTCAAGCATTGTACAGGGGTCCTCTAGATGAGAGACATGAGCCATAAAAACAACTAACATGATACTTCTACAAGGCAGCAGGGGAGTGAAAAAAGACACACATTGTTCAAAATATCTTTTAAAGAGAAAGAATAACAATGTGCCTTTAAATTTCATGTAGATAAAATGTGTACAAAAATTCTTGAAAAGTTAAGAGCAAACATTAGAAGTTTGTTATTTATCCAAATATCTGAGTTACTGAGTGAGAAATAATTTAAAAAATTCAAAATTTTATTGGGTAAAGTCCACAAAAACAAAGGAAATCATCTATGTCAATAATGCACTTATAGACTACTAACTGTAAGAGAATAATTAAAACAGAAGTAGGCGTAACAGACTGTGAAATATATGGCCAAATCAACCTATGTAATTTATGAGTTATATTTTCATATGATGTGTAAAGTTTCTTTTTTCCTTTCAGAAACAGATGTGCAAGAAAATCATATCTAATGGCATGGGAATAATAATGCCATTAGCACATAAGCAAAATGAACCAAGGTTTACTACTACATTTCTCAAGAACTGCTATTCATAAAGCAAAATAGTAGTAGCCAGCCACCACTGGGTTGATCTCCTATGGCAATAAAATTGGCAATAGAACATTTTCCATTAAAACTGGACCCACATAGTCCCTTTTCAGCCATATTCTTTATCCTTATTCATTTTTTCCCACCATGTAAATCTTCCCACTTTTCAGCACTCTCTTTTGTAAAGCACTGTTCAGCCTCCATCATTCTGCATTTTTGTTTTATCTGGCAAGCGTAAAGTGAAGAAAGAATCTACAATAAAGGCAAAAAGTAGATAGTGCAATGTGTCCAGTAAAGAGCGAGAAGTGCAAAGTATGGATGGAGTTTGCCTGGGTCAAAGAGGATGCCAAGAGAGGGCATCTTGCAGGTGCTGCCAACCAGCAGGAAAAAAAAAAAAAAACAAAAAAAAAACAGATTTCTCTTTGTAATAGACAATTTGGAGAAATGCAAGTAGCATTTGACATATAAAGGTTTGTGTTAGAAATAACTTACCAATTTAAAGTTTAAATAATCAAAGCCCATTTTCAACTTGAAAACCTCTGGATCCCTGGTTTCTCCACCTTCAACATCCTTTTAGAAACCTTGGAATAAATCTTTCAGATATTGATGCAATTTATCATCTTATAATATGAATGAGATCCATGTGCCTAATTTACATGCCATGTTCTCATAGGGGAGGGATTGGAACCTACTGAGAACACGTTCTGACCTCTGATTTCTGAGAAGATCAACTCCTAGGGCTTATGAAACATCCAGGCCCAGAATTATCTATAGCTTCTCATAGTGTTTTGAAGATTCATTTGTTTAAAGCTAAATGGAGAACTTTAATCAGGATCCAAAACATTGTGTAGATGCAAAAATAAAGATGCATTTAAACTTGATATATAAATGGAGTCACCAATTAATTTTTTTTCATCGAAATTAAGTTAACTTTGAGGTTAAGTAAGGCAGTTTAAGGCCCAATAGGGCTATAATGAAAAGAAATTTTAGGATCTATTTATTGTTCATCAATTTACTTTTCATCTTTTGACTTACACTCTTCAACATTTGTTTTGACAGCTAACATTCATTTTAGGAAATAAGCACGTGACTCATGTATCAAAGCACAATGGTCAAATTTTATATACTGAAAGAAAGAAAGAAATAGATAAATATTTAAAAAATATTTACACACACAGATAAGCAATGTGGTAACAATCTGTCACTCACAAAATATGCCCCACTAGCATTTTTACCAAGAATATCTCTTTTATTTTTCCCTGTTGAAATGGATTATAACACTTTGACCCTTCCATCAACCTGCCAGAAATCTTCAAAAGTGAACTTTAAGGCTCATAAATCTGAAAGTGTTTCTGAGTTTATTTAATTACCACCATAATTTGCAATAAAAAAGATTTTCTTTTAGCAGCTCTACCTGTTTTTCTTGAAGGGAAATCTGATTTTTCTGTTTTCTGGAGATCTTTAAACTTTTATTAGGATCTACTTCATATGATTTTCCTTGTGTTTGCTTTTGTTCATCAAGTTCTTGGATCTCACAAACTATAATTTTCATCAGACTTGTAACACATTTTTCCCTATTCATGCAGTTTCCTTGGAACTTCAATATTATAGACATGTTAGACTGACTGATGTCTGCACGTCACAGACACACTATCCTCCACAGCCCTTTCTTACTAATGTTGCGTTGGGAAGGCTGATTCCTTGTGTTCTTCAATTTCATGTTTCCTTCTGCAGGGAATCATCTGCATATAACCATCCAGACAGTGTTTCCTGTTCATTTCAAAGATTGTTTTTTGTTGTTTTTGTTTTGGTTTTTTTTGTTTTTTTTTTTTTTTTTTTTTTTTTTGGCTTTACAAGGTAGGGTCTCACTCTAGTCCAGGCTGACCTGGAACTCACTATGTAGTCTCAGGGTGACCTTGAACTCACAGTGATCCACCTACCTCTGTCTCCCAAGTGCTGGGATTAAAGGCATGTGCAACCATGCCCAGCCAAAGATTGTGTATTTTATCCTTATAAAACTTCAAATTGCATGTTTTTCGTTTTACATCTATATCCCTACTTTTTATTTATTTCTATTTTTTAAATTTATTTTACTCCTCATTACATACCTCACCATATTGGGAGAAAATTTTTATTTGACATTCTGAGAACAAAGTATTGGGAAGAAATTCAGAAATAAGTAAAAGAAAGGGAAAAAATGTTTTAAGAAAGATTCACGTGCCCTTTTGTGCATCTGGAGTTACATGGGTACTGGGAAATCAAACCTGTGTAGATAGGCTTTGCAAGCAAGTGGCTTAACCTCTCAGTCATTTCTCCAGCCACCAGTTACAGTTTTCTATAAAATTTATAATAAAGCAGCCACATGACCCAGAAATCCAACCCCATGTTATTTACTCAAGAAAAATAAAAAGTTATGATTACATAAAAATCTATGTGTGAATGTTTACTGAAACTTTATACACATCACCCAAAGTAGAAATTATCATGATGTATTCCAGCAGGCAAATGGATAACCAAACGGTGGCATATCCAAACAACAGATACTACCCAGCAATAAAAATAAGTGAACTATTAGAAACATTTGCTAATTAAATGATAGCAGACTCAAAGGAAAGCATGCTTTGGAATTTCATTTACATAACATTTTGGAAAGGCTGACGCTATAGAACAGAAAGTAAATGAATGGATATCCTGACTTAGGAATGATGGAGGAGGTATCGACACACAGACATCACTGGGACATTTTCCAGGATGTAAGCCGTTTTGAAATTGTGGTGATAGTGATAAGGTTCCTTGCATTTACAAGTAAAAACTGTACATACCTCAAACAAACCATGCAACTATTCATGAATATTGTATTTACAAACTTTTCTGTTCATAAATTTTTAAAAGAAACTAAGGTATGAGGAAACTCCAAATGGAAGACAAACCATAAATAATGTAACTACCCATATATAAATAAATGACATTAACATGCTGAAAGGAGAAATAAAATGGATCTAGAAAATATTAGAACACTGTTTGACTATACAGTACAAAACTAAGGACACAATAACTGCACTGTAGTTAGAGATATGAATTAGCGATTCTGAAATAGAGTCATGTCATGTGGATATGAGTTAAAAAATAAACACTGGGCCTGGTCATGGTGGCAAAAGTCTTTAACCCTAGCACTTGGTTGGCAGAAGTAGGAGGATCGCCACTCGAGTTTGAGGCCACCCTGAGACTACATGCCAAATTCTAGGTCAGTCTTGGCTAGAGTGAGACCCTACCTTGAAAAAAAAAAAGTCAATATATTTCAGATAATGAGAGCCAGAATTTTCAATTATAAAGAAAGACATTATAAGT
Source organism: Jaculus jaculus (assembly GCF_020740685.1). Taxonomy (NCBI): domain Eukaryota; kingdom Metazoa; phylum Chordata; class Mammalia; order Rodentia; family Dipodidae; genus Jaculus; species Jaculus jaculus. Next base: position 32,040,275 of record NC_059117.1, on the reverse strand, counting down.
AAGGAAAGGGGCAAAGGTAGAATAAAACCTGAGATGTTGGATTTGAGTGAAGTATGAGTAGAAAATATATTTTTAACAATATAGTGAAAATTAGAAATGAAAATAAATATAGTTGTGTTATGTGTAGGACTAAGTATAGACACGTATACTTCCTGGCTGCATTCACTAAGAAGCTGTGAGCAACAGACTGTTCTTTTCAATGTGTTTTCCACTGGAAGAATACAGAGCTGAGGCAGTGTGATGGCAAATTTCTGTGTTAACTTGATACTGGTCACAGTGTGCCCACACATTTGTTTAAACATTATTCTGAGGATGTCTCTTAGAATATTTCTAAATGAGATTAACATTTGAATCTGTAGTCTCAATAAAACAGATTGCATTCCTCAGTGCGAATGCCCTAAATGGAAACTAGGCTGAGTAAGGGAGAATCCCAAAAGAGCAAAATTAATCTTCTACTTCTGACTTTGGATTTCTGTTGGAACATACACCATTGAGTCTCATGGTTCTCTGGCCTCCAGATTCAGAGTGGAACTTCTACCAGATCTCTTTTTCCTCTTGCCACATGCAAAACTGGGGACTTCTAAGGCTCCATAACTGGGTAAAGTAATTCCATATTAAAATATATATGTATATACATACATATATACACAAACAATCACACATATACATATATATATGTTTGAATCTAACATCTCTCTGTAATCTATATCCGTCTTGTCTATTTATATCTATCTATCTATCTATCTATCTATCTATCTATCTATCTATCTATCTACCTATCATCTATCTACCTTCCAGTGCTTCTGTTTCTGTGGAGGACTCATATCCACACTTCCAGCAGAAAACTAACACATGCTAAGGTAATTAAGTTTGGTGCAGTCTGTGGTGCCAGAAAGTAAACAGGGTCTATAGAAAGATAGGACCATGCCAAGAGGCCATGAAAGACAGCCTGAAGACATTCTAAAGAGCCAGCATGAAACCAGTTTTAGCTTCAATATAAATAATGTTAATACTGGACTCTAAAATGTAGATTAAAATAAGTATCAATAGATTTAATTGATATCTATTTAATTTAATAAGTTTAGTAAGAATCACACTGTAAATTGAGAAGTAGGAATGAAACTGGTAACTATAGAGAAATGACGACCAGTGGGAGATTTGGGATTCAGAAAACAGATAACTAGGACTTGGATCATTTTCACAGGGTTTTTGCAAAAGGGTTGCAGAGTAACACATTGGTAAACTAGAGGAGGAGTGATTTCCTAGAGTTTGTTTATAAGATAGGAGGGAATTGAGAGCATTTAAATACTTATGGGAAAGAATAGCTTAGAGATCGTCAACATGTATTCTAAGCAAGGTTTCAGTGCTGACGTTCAGAGGGCACATGGAGGAAGTGAGAAGTAAGTGAGGTGAAGTTAGGAAGGGTTGTTTGGGAGAGGCAGTGTAGTTTGAACTGAGAAATGTACAGGGCTCGTTTGAGAACAGAAACTTTCAGAAGGTACAAAAACTATGTCTTGTGACCCTCTTGGAACATGCTTATTTAGGCCCAATATTGAAAAAAAAAGTTCTTTAGGGAAGATAATCAGTGTTGAGAGATTTTTGATTGGTAAAACAGAAAGACAGGTCTGTGTTGAGAAACATAGAAAGACCGAAGGGTGAATCCATGTAGCTAATATTATGTATAAGCTGACATAAAATAATTGAAGAAGGCAAAAATAGAATGAGAAAACATGAGGAATTAAAAAGTAGACAATACAAGAGTCTTAGATACAAAGGTCGACCATTGAACAGCATATGGGCCTAATGGCCTCAGGGAGCCGTCTCTGGCAGAGAAGGGCTGCCATCCCTGGTTTATGATTCAGTTTTTTTTTTTTTTTTTTTTTTTTTAATTTTACATCTGCTAAGACAATAACAGATGGTCATCTGTTGTCCAGGTTCCTCTTGTTTCCTTTCTCATTCTTTATTCTTATGGGTGGATGTCTTTAAAAAAAAAGAGAGAGAGAGAGAGAGAAGAAAACCTTCCATAACTCTTCATCTGTTATCATTAGTGAGTGGCAATTCCCATCTTCTATTTTTTTAACCCTGAAATTAAAGCTTGTTCCTCTGACTTACTTCTGCTGACTCTTTTTAGTGGTGTATATCTGTATGTATTACACCTTAGTCAATACTCAAAACAGGCATATCTTTATTTGTGTCAGTTCATCATTTGCTGAACCTGACAACTAGATATATTGACTGAGGTTCTAAATTAGGAGGACTTTCCTACAGAAAGGAATTTCATGGGTCACTTCCAGAACATAGAAATGGAACAAGATGAGATTTACTCAGTACCTATCAAAATCTTATTTCACCTTGAATGCAAATCTTCAGCTCTTTTGTATATATCAGCTATCATCATTTACTACAAGAATGGTTATTGCTGACTTCTTATTAAATTTCAGTGGATTTTCCCTTTCTCTCTCTTGCTTCCTTAATTCTATCTAGTCCAGTTATATAGTCATCATACCCAGTCTCTCAGAATTTTTGGAGAAGTCTGCTACAGTATCTATCCAGCTATACCTAGACTGGGAAATCTGATACAACTTGGCTCTTATTTGTGAAGTGAGTTGGGGACAAGAAGCTCTTACAGATGCACTCACAAAAGAAAATAGACTTTTACATTGCAGTTCGATTAGAAGTCAAATCTTTTTTTTTTTTTTTTTTTTTTTTTTTTTGGTTTTTCAAGGTAGGGTCTCACTCTGGTTCAGGCTGACCTGGAATTAACTCTGTCATCTCAGGGTGGCCTTGAACTCATGGCGATCCTCCTACCTCTGCCTCCCGAGTGCTGGGAATAAAGGCGTGCGCCACCACGCCCGGCTAGAAGTCAAATCTTGTTTTAACTGCTTCCCAGTGAAAAGATCTTCAACAAACTCCCCAGCCACATTAATTTTGTCATGCAAGGGAACTTCCCTCAAACCTGGCCTCCTAGTATACCTTGTCTTTGCAGATGGGATCCTATAGCTGTGGGAAACTCACCTGTGTACTAATAGCTGAGGATATAATCACAGACCCTTTAAATTCTTAAAGGATGTTCAGTCTCAGATAAATACATGTTTTTTTTTTTTTTCTCACTCTTTTGGTTTCATTAGCATCACTTGGGGAAATGTGAGTGAAAAATTTTCATAACTACAGATATAGTTGGAAAACAATAAATTACCAAGGCATGTTAATTCTCTCAGCAGATGGCAGATTTCCCTTTATTTTGATATATCTTAGTAGTAAAGCTTTTCACACAGTAACCAGAGTTTTAGCATTTCAAGAAAAAGCTTAATTAGAAATTCAGCCTCAACTTTGACAAAGCCATATGTATACATTTGACCTGGCTCTGATACAGGGGAGGATCGGTGGAGTTAATAGTGGGAAAATGTCTGACACTGCTTTTCTTCAATGAAGGTTTGCCTGGCCCAGGACTACAACATCAAGGTCTCACTCTAAAGCCAAAGGCTCTATGACAAATCACAGCTCACACCTGACAGCAGTCAGAGTTTAAACTCAACAGGGCAAGGACTTGAAATTTTGCCAATGCTTGCATTTTTTGCTGATTAAATGTGTTTTACAATTTACAAGGGGCTCCAAAGTGGACTTACAGCTCATGGCTCTTGGTAATTTGGCACTGGGCTTCCAAACCTGGCTATAGCTCACTCTGAATTAGTTAAGACTGCCAAAAATTCTAAATTTTATGTCAAATCGATTCTTTTCTAAACATGTCACTTTTGATACAATTAGGAAAAGGTGCCAAAATACAAAAAACAAAAACTACAAGAGGAATGGATTCCCTCATGTGATAAGACAAGGTGGCTGTTACGAGGAAAGATGCTGGAGCAAATCTGCCAGGTTTATGATCTTACTCCTCCCAGTCATTATTTGTATGACTGTAAGGAAATGAATGAACATGATGGCTCGCAGTCTACTTGATTACAATTAGAAGTTAAAACAGTACTTACATAGTTGTTGAAAAAGTTAAATTAGTTAATTAATATTTGCCAATGATTTTGAAAAAAAACTGCTATGCTCTAAGCACTTAATAGTTGTTATATAATTGTTAATGATGACTGGTTTTATTTGTGTAAGTAATTTCATCCAGTGGTCCTCTATAAATTCAGTATAGAGAAAGAAAATGAGCTGGGTGTGGTGGCGCATGCCTTTAATCTCAGCACTCAGGAGGCAGAAGTAGGAGGATCGCCATGAGTTCAAGGCCACCCTGAGACTACATAGTTAATTCCAGGTCAGCCTGGACCAGAGTGAGACACTACCTCAAAAAACCAAAAAGAGAGAAAGAGAGAGAGAGAGAGAGAGAGAGAGAGAGAGAGAGAGAGAGAGAGAGAGAGAGGGAGAGAGAGGAAGAAAATGAATATTTCAGACAAAGCTGAGATTCCTCCAGACATTTAAGAATCTCTCAATTAGCAAAATTTCTTTCTTTTAAGTCTGGGTTTCTTCTTTATTTCCCAATTTTTTTCACTGTTTGTATGTTTTATGAGGTAAATATTGCCACACTCTGTTTTCCAAGCCAGAAAACCCCAAATCATTAGCCTTCTCATGCCAATTAAGTACCTTATGCCAATTTTGTGTCTGAATTTAACTGCCCACATGTGCCAATAAACCCTGGAGAATACTTGTCCTTGGTGCAGGCACCACAATCTGAAATACAGGCTTGGTGATGCTTGAACCCAAGCAGGGCAAAGCTCTTCGTGTCCTTCTACCCTGGACCTCAGTATGTTGTATGTAGAGAAGAGAAGTAAACACAGATCAGAAAAAGATATAATATCAAAATAAATATTATGAGACAAAAAAAAGGATAATTTGAGTTTGGTAAGCATTTAGGTGTGTAGGCAAGACTCCAGCAGAGCTTGTGTGATGATAATTTATGCCACACACACTACAGTCTGGGGAAACAACCCTTTTAACTGTGTGCAAAGGCACCTGAGGCAAAAATATTGGATAATTTCATCATGAGTAGAGACATTTAAAAGTGCATATCAGCTTAGAAATGATTAAGCTTTCCTCATGGATTGGAGGGAAGGCCTTGAGATGGCTTTTCTGGAAAATGTGCCTTCCTGAGGGGTTGCCGAGTATGATCTCAGGAATGGGAGGCAAGGCCAGGGAGTAACTTTTCAGATAAAAGAAGACAATGATTATTATTTTTACACCAAGTCTTAACTCACTTTAAATTGTCTTTTTTGTTTATTACAGTCTACATCTCTTAAACACCAAGAGAACTAAATGACATGTATTCTCATTACCCATTCCAATGGAAGATTGTGGGTATTTATTCAGTTCCTTGTTTGGCAAACTACTTCTTTCCCATTAGTAATAGAGTGGGAATAATATCAATATGATGGGCTTGTCTTTATCTTTGGCTAGCAGCATCATTTGTTACTTCCAATGGGAGTTTTCAGAAATGTAAGTCAATCCAGTAGAATGAGAATAGGGAAAAGTAAAACCATAAAAAAGGCTAAGAGGATTGCTCAGTGGTCAAGTGTGCTTACTGATTAAGCATGAGGGACTCTCTGGACAGATATCACCAAATTTTAATCTCCAGAACCCATGTAAAGAGCTGGGTGTGACCACGCACATTTTCCATCCCAGTCTGTAGGACTGATAATCACTGGGGCACAGTGATGGGTTAAGGGAGCAATCCTATCTCAAGGAATAAAATATGTGGATGTGATAAGAGAAGAACCTCCAATGTCCTGCTTTGGCCTCCACATGTATGTATGTGGTGCTCACATTTGCATACACATATGCATATACCACGCATCACTCATGCTGTACACACATACTCCACATACACATACTCACAGGCTCACAAAAAGTATATTGCCTTTTATCCCCTGGGCAAAATGACTTCACTTTTACTTCTCTAGAGTGTAGCAGGATAGGCATGATGACACTCAAAACACTGCATTTAGGTTATATCATTGTCTGTAATATTTTCCTAAAACTAAGGAGATCACATCCCTGCTCAAATGTTCCTCAAACACTGGGTGTACTCTGAAGACTATAAATTCATTTCTGTCTGACTGAAATAATACCCTACATGTGTGTTTCTGAGAAAACAGAACATTAGCTGCACTGACAAATTTTACTTCGGGGAGGCATGGAGGCAAGTCTTCCATTCTTGTAACATGTATTGACAAAAACATACAGTGAAACTGTAAACAATCATTCTCTCTTGTGCTAACATTTTGCCTTGAATGGTAAAATAAGGACTTCAAACAAAATTCAAATTATCTAAATCAGAGAGAATACATACAGTGAGAAGAAAAGATAACAGTGAATTTTCAGAGGAAAAATGCTATGACTTTTTTTTGTGTGTGTGTGGTTCAGCTTCTCACTTTTTTCTTCCCTCGGTAGCTTCATAACTCAGAGAAGCAGCATGGTGATGTACCGTGTTGCTCCTTTTGGAATTCCTCAGAGAATTGGTTGGCCTACTCATCACATGTCTGGTGAGTGTAGATTAGAGCCAAGACATATTTCAAAACTCTCTCCACCAGCATTTTTCAACTTTTCAGTTTCATACTACTGGAGGGTTATGGCAAAATTGTGTAAGAATACTCAAATACTTACACACACACGCACACTTAAATCAAAAGGTACTATGATTACCATGTAGGAGGGCTACAAAGCTGTTTAACACTCAAAAGGAGTATTTTTCTTAGTAAAAAGTTAAAATAAATGAATGGGTTTCATGACTCTATACTTGTGGTTCAAATACTTTAGGGTTTCACATATCAAAATCAGTATTATTCCTTATATGTTTTAAGAACTTAAAATTACAGTCTTTCAAAGTAAATATATTGAATTCTATGGAAATCACATTGCATGATTCTTCCTTCCCATCAGGGAAAGTCTTACTCTGGGCCAGCAGTGGCATGCACAATGGCATTTGAGGACAGTGGTGTTGTTTTTTTTTTTTCTCAGCATGCCTTGAAGAACGGTGAAGGAGTCCAAGTTGACATGAACTCATGACATGAACATGACACGAATTTATTGCTATTGTGAGTTTCAGGAAAAGAAGCATACTCATGAGGTATGGGAAGACTTCCCTGGCATCACGTGTTAGTGATTATTGCTGGGCAAAGAAATACCATGTCTGAAAATTGTCACCTCCTAGATAAGCCATGGAAATGATAGCTCACAAAAGTAATCTGTGATCATCCTAACCAGGCATGACTCATCCTTGTGGGTTGTGGATAAGAGAGAAGAAATGAGGTCTCAAACATTTTATCTGCTCTTTTTAATACCTTGAGTGGATGGCTGGGCAAAGAGCATAAACATCTAAAGTTAGCATAAAGGATCAACCTGGGATCAAGAAAAAAAAAAGGAAATAGAGCAAGCATTGACTGATGCTAAAGCATCTGTGTTTACCACACAGAAGATAGGGCAGTTAAGAACCAATAAGCATGAATATCAGGGAAAATAATTGGTGCTATCATAGTACATGCTGAATTATCACATAGAATGGAATTTCTTTTCCTTTAAGGCTCAATAATATTCCTTTGTCTATACATAATATATTTCTTCATTGATTCCTCCATTCATGAGAATTTAGGTTTTATTCCCATCTCTTGACTATTATTAATAGTATTACAAGAAACATGGACATTTTAGTTCATCTTCCTGATAATATCTACAAGGAAGATAACCAAATCACATATGACAGTTATATTTTGAACTCTGTTAAGAAAAATGAATCTTGCATTGACTCTGAGCCAGACACACCCTCATTGAGAAGACAATTGCCCTCCTCAAACACTATCATAACCAGACCATAATCCCTCATAAAGAGTTCCCATCTGCTAGGAGAAATGGCTACCCTGCTGTGTCCTTCTAAGGCCTTTCTCTTTAGCCAAATGAATAACCTAAACAAGGACAGGACCACAAGGATGAGCCTGCCGCAGACTTCTCACATGCATGTGGCCAGGCAGTCAGCCAATGCTAATCACAGCCTCCAGCACCTGCATACCCTCAGCTGGGGGCCTCATCTCTCAAAGAGAAATTCACAGAAGGCTTGTCAGCACCTTGTTGTGTGTCTTGGGACAAGACTATCTAAGAACTTGCCTGAATGTTTCCCACATGCTGCATGACCCTCTTCTCATCATTGACATAGTTTTCTGATACTGCAATCCCAAACCACAGCACAACAGAATCCTTCCGAACCAGTTCTAAGTGGGCTGAAACCCACCCTCCTCCCTGAGATGAAAGGAAGTGCCTATGGAATGCTCAGGGCCCTATTGAAGAGGGAGAACATTGCTACACAAAGACTACCTTCAGGTCTAAATTGTGCAGAAAGGGACTTGGGTTCTAAAGAACCTTGAACTTGGCCCAGTTCTCTGCTGTCAGCCTTTCAAAATTATTAACAATATTTTAATAAGAGGGACTCACATATTTCCATGCTGTCCTAACTAATCCCAAATTATATGCAGCCAGTCTTCAGTACTTTGTGTCAAAAGGGACAATGGAAAACCAGTTAAGAGTCCAGAATAGATTAGGACCACTAGACATGAAAAAGTAGGGCATCAAACAAGGGAAAATAAGAACACAACTTATATTTTGTAAAGAAAGGAAATCTAGTTTTGTGTGCTGAGCCAAGATCCCAGCATTTTACTTTCTCAAGTTTTTATGAAGTTTGAGAGCCTAAACTACCCCTTCCACTTTGTTTCTTGATGGATAATATTCATTTTCCTTTTCACTCCTTTAGTCTGAAAGAGCAGACCCAAAGACACACACATTCATTCAGAAACACATAATAACATAACACACAGGATCTAATCCATGGTGCTGAAATACTTTGCACTGATTTCCAGTCCTGTCCTAAATAGTAAGAGATCACTTTCTGGTCTTGCATTGGTCTTTCTCTACACAACCTTGGCCCACCTGTTAGTCTCCTCTCAAACACAATGCAAATTCTACCTTTGATGTTAGTTCTACAAGTCTTTACTAACATTTTTTCATAATCAACAATTTGAATGTGATCAGGACTACGTAATTGATAGGGGCCAAGGAAAATAGGTAAATATAGGCTTCTTGTTCAAAACTTATTGAGACTCTTAGGGCTACAACAGCAAGAGTATTGAACCAGACATGGGTCATTGTAAAGCATGGAACCAATGTGACTACTCAGATTGAAGGCTTATGAAGCATTTCCTAATTCTCTCTGACTAGAATTTGGAAACATTCCTCATCCCTGGTAAGTAAGTGGATTAGCTCCACCTCATTCATATTCCCTCAACTGCATGATTTTGGTAGTAATTAAAGAGTAAGCTAATAGACATTAAAATACACAAAATCTCAAACAATAGAAAAAAACTAAAAGGGCCACTGGTGATAATTTATATGTCAGTGTTGGAAGGTTACAGAATGTCTGGATTAATGAGTTGAAAAGGGACTATGGAGAGACCTAGAGTGGCCAAAGCACTTGAAATGTAAGTGTGAATACTGAGTTCAGATCCCAGAAACCTGTGTAAAAGGCAGATGCTAGAGTGTAAGTTGCTGTGATTCTAGCACACGTATGGGAAGAAGGCAGGTGGCAGCCAGAAGAATGGTTCAGGAAGTTTATAGGTCAGGCAGCCTAGCACATTTGTGATAGTGAACAGCAAGCAACTCTACATCAAATATGGTCGACACTTAAAGTTGGCCTGAGTGTTCCACACAGGTGCTGAGGTATGTGCATATTTGTACTCACAAATACACATATGTTAGATAGTTAAATAAATAAAGAAGATGCAGGTATTGTGATTAATCACCTCTGTCAACTTGACTGGATATATAATCACCTAGGCATTCCACCTCTCTATATATCACTGAAGAAGTTTCTAGGGAAGTTTAATTGAGGGAGAAAGACCTACACTGACTATAGGTCACACCCTGCTGTGGTCTGACATCTCAGACTGAATAAAAAGGCCAAAAGACAAAAGCATCTGATCACCACTGTTGCCTTTCTCTGCTTCATAATCAGTGTGATGGAGTAAGTCAATCCTACTATAATGCTCTGTGATGGGCTGCCTTCATCAGAACTGTGAACATAATACGCCCATCCTCCTATATGTTGATTTTTGTCTGGTATTTTGTTAAAGTGATAGGAAATGTAGCTAATACGTTTAAATGAGATTTTGAAAGAATATGGATTTTTAGATGGAAAAGTGGTTATTGTCAGGTGATGAGGAATGGAGTTTGGAGTAGAAGATAGAGAACCACAAGCCACAGTGGCAAGAGCTTTCTCATGTCCCACAGATTTGCATGGCTATGGGACACTGAAAATGCCCCTGCTTCAAAAGGCACTACTACAAAATTATACCCAATACAAATGGTAGAGCTTCTGACAATGTACACACACATTTTTCACCTATGTGTCATGTAGAAAGAATCCCTGACTTCTGTTAATCATCTCAAAGAGTTTCCCTCTCTCTGCAGGTAGCCCAAGGTTAAGCTCAGGCTCTATGACCACAGAGAAATTTGGCTTGAGCTTCCTCAGTGTCCAGAGCCTTTGTCCCTAGCAGAAAGGGGCTAAAGAAAGCAGTTTCCTCTTTGACAGGCTCTCATGCTTTATGTGAACACTGAATTGCAGTTACCAACATGGTTCTCTCTCACCCACTAGGCTGTGAACTCATTCAAAGCAGAAATTCTGTGTCTTCTTCCCCTTTTCTCCACTTCTCTTCCCCCTCTGCACCCCACCTGTATTTCCTCCTCTCTCCCCTCTCCCTTCCTTTCTCCTCTCTTCTTTCTCTTCCCCCTATATTCCTCCTCATCATCCAATCTTACCCTCTCTCCTCCTACTTTCCTCATTCCCCTCTCTTCCTTGCCTTCTTGTTGTCCTCCTTCATAACCGCTATGCCTTGATTATTGATCAAGCTGTAATGAATCCATACTCAGAAATGTTCATTGTGCTGTATATAATGGCAAAGATATTTTTAAAAAGATAACAATTTTTATAAAGGATGAGCTATGTTTATGTTACCAGAGCCTTTAAAGTGCACATTGGCTAGGATGTAGATGAACAGGAAGAGTGTGCTGTCAGAGGTCACTTGAAGAGTCTTTCCTTGAGGTCTGGGATGACATGCAATAGCTTCTTCTAATCTACCCTCTGTGGAAACCAGATGGTCAGGACAGTGATGAGGTTTTCTCCCACCACACAGGAATGCTACCCTTTTAAGGTGACCTTTTCCTTTACCTTCGCATTCCCAGAAACCTTGCTCTATGGTAGGCAGGTGTGTATTGTTCTCTTCTCTGAAAATCTTTGAACTTCATCTTTTATTCTGTACTCATATGTAGTCAATGAATACTTAATGAGCACATATGGTGCACACACTAGGCATGAGTGAGACTAAGTAGCGGATGATTTTGAATTTATGTATGTCATGATTTGTAAATACTCACAATACACAAGGAACAGCAATGTGACACAGCCCACACCTATGTCTCCAAATTGCTACTGCACAGGCAATAGCTATGCGTCTGAGATGGCTGGAGGTGCTGTTTCGTCAGTGTTGAAAAATGCTCCTTTGAGAAATAAGCAAGTCTAATGGTTTGCTTCATCCTATTTTATACCTAGCATTTTGGCTTGCTTTTCACCTCATGCAAATCTTCAGGTTAAGCTGTAGTTGGGTATGTTGAGGTCTATCAAGAGAGACCTGGGTAATAAAACCACTGATTTGAGCAGACCTGGGCTCCTAGTTCCCAGACTACAGGTTTCCCTGCACTGAAGGCAGTAAGAACCAAAGATATAAACCACCCCTCACACATCAGCCAGAGTCTAGATGAAACCAGAGGAATTGGTGAGAAGAGCAAGAGTGCTACTTCAATGCCAAGCCTGATGATGTGAATCAGGGTGATGGAGACAAACACTTAGGATACTCAAAAGTACCAAACCAGAAATCCAGAATCTGCTAAGAGTTCAACACTAAAGTAGACTTAAAACACACCACCACAATTTAGAATATTTTGTGGTAGAGGGGGCAGAAAGAATTGAAGAGCCACGGAGTAGAAAGGGAATGTCCAGAGGCATTGTCCCCTGCCCCCACACACAGTGAGTGACTGCTGCTCTCACAATTCACAATCCACAACTCCATGATGAATACCTGAAATCCCACTGAGGAGGGTCCTCAGCAGAATGTGGGCAGAGAGAAGGGAAATGATGGTACCAACACATGTTATGTTCATACAAAGATTCTACTTTAAAAATAAAATAAACAAAATAAAAAACAAAACACTGCCTTATCCTGCTTGAGTTAGTTGTATTTTTCTCATGGTGAGGCTTTATTATTGACTTTTTTCTTCTCCTGCCAAACTAAAAACCAGGAAATCATTGCCAAATTCCAATTTCAGTAGAAGGAAACTTACTCTTAGTTAAGATTGTTTGACGAATCACAAGTTCTAAATTTATTTCATTGTGCTAGGTCAATATTTAAGTGATTGAAATGTAGAAATAAAACTAGATGCATGGGAAAATCCAGATTCTAATCTTTAGTCTCTGAGTTACATCATAAGTAAAAGATGGCCACATAAAGAAAAATATAGTACATTCAGGTAAAAAATTGTATGTGCTAATATTAAAGTTTATAAATGACAAAAAAATGAGTGAGCAAATTAAGATGATTAAATATTTCTTTGTTTAGCAATTCACAATATAATTTCAGTTCATTTTATCTAATTAGAGATCAAAGAGAAACTTTAAAGGCATACTTTGAATTTCAATAATCTTCTGTAAAGAGGTAACAGCATTCACATTGGGGGTTTGGTGGAGAATATCTTCAGCAAGCGGCTCCAGCTGCAAGAACAATACATGAGAACATGATCAGAACATTCTGACTTCACAGTAAGTATCACAGAAGTGAAGCAAATTGAACACCTAATCCTCAGGAAAAGCCTGCTTCAAGGACTGGTCAACATTTTGTGGATATCATTTCTAAAAGTATAGCCAGTTTTATTTTCTGGTTTGTATCAATGTAATTAAATTCCAAGGACCTTTTCTACTGGCCATGAGATTATTGTATGAAGTCTCTTAAGCAGGTGAATGTCTATGTATTAGTTATTTAAACTCTAATATATTTGTATCATTATTGTAGGGATCTCACAAGCCAAATTCCACAATGTCTGTATATGCAGCTGGCCCCTGCAAAAAAAAATCTCAAGGACATTACATTTGACAGATCCAGCAGTCTCTTATCTCTACTTTCACAGCATGTTTATATCTAACCACCTTGGACATTTGAACACTTCCTAAAGGAAAGCCATGAGACAGATGTGTTTATTCATCAAATCGGGTAGTAGCAAAATGTACAAAAGGAGCCAAAGGTAAAATAACTGCACAGATCCATTTAATTTTTATTTTATAAATTCTGAATTCTGAATATTCTGATGTCTGCCTGCAGGCCAAGGACAAATTCCTTTTGTACAAATCTGTCATGATCTTCTACAATTACACCAATTTTTCATGGAGGAGCTCACTACATGTTGCAAGAAAGGAAGAGTAGCATTTAGTAATTTACAAAGCATATTTGTCAGAACCAAGTACAACAATGTACCCCCAGGGTTCCTGATGAGATGCTGAGTGTGTTGCAGGTTATTTGCAAACAAAATTGTCATTCACCTATCTTCTGGCTCAGAAAATAAGCAAAACAACAGTAGCAAAAGATTAATAAAAAGCAAAAAATATGGTGGTTAAGTATATTGGCATAAATTGGAACCATTTTCACTCAATGTAAGAAAGTGTGAACTCATCAATGACTTTTCATTTGTAGAGAAAACTTAGAAAACTCAAGGATTACTAGCGTCTTCAGCGTGGGCTATTAAATCTTCCCTCCAGGCTTTCGCTGAGTTGATTATTCTATACTTCAATCATGGAATCTAAAACAATAGTACCTTTCTTCCAGATGCCACAGGATAACAGACTAGCTTGGGGATATTTATACATGGGTGAATTCGCTAAATATAACTTACCAGAATGTTTTTCTTAGCTGACAAAAAAAAAAACCCAAAACTTTAAAACATCAAAAAGCTTGTGTGCAATATGATTTGGTGAGAGAGGAAATATGAGTCATGCCACCATACCTAACTCAATGCCATCAGAAGGTCCTGGAATCTTAAACTCTTAAAACTGGCCAAAATTACTTTCTACAAATCTGATATTTCAGATTGCACCTTTAAGAATATTTTATCCTTGTAGCACCCTCTCAACTTAGAGCAATGGCTGAATCATACACTGAGAGTTACTTGGGAGCCTCTTCCTGAAGAATTAGACAAGCTTGAGTAAACCACCCTGCTCATGAGTAGCTTATCTTTTGCTTCTTTCTCAGAGCTTACAGAAGAATAACTTTTAATAGAAACTGGGTAAGTTTTACCAATGAAATTTTTTGAAACAATTTTTTTTTTTTTGCAGTTTATTAGGAGTTTCTACAGGTGTTTCTTTTTTTTATTGACAACTTCCATAATTGTAAACAACATCCCATGGTAATTCCCACCCTCCCCCGCCCCAACTTTCCCCTTTGAAACTCCACTCTCCAGCATGTGGTCATGTCAGTACATTTAGTTCTTCCAAATGCTGTCTTATGAGTACAGAGTAAAAATGCTGATATACTGAGAGAGGTCAGATATTTAAAGGGTACTGGAAAGAAAGGTACAAGAACATCATGAAAGCAAAGCCCTGCTTCCTGAGCCTGTGCACATGAAGACCTGTGGGTTGTAAAGAAAGCGTACATGGTTCAGAACGTTCAAAATGAAAATACAAAAACATCCCAAGCCATAGTATGGAACCTTCCACTAGATGTGATAAACTTGTACCTACTTGTAAAAGTAACCCAGAGAATTAAGGCAATTAAATTGATTATTTAAGCCTTCCAACCATTTCCCTGCATGTTTTAGGTGAATTTCATTACAGGGTTTAACCTTCCGTAAATTGCCCCAATTTGTTTCATTTTCAGTGTATACACACAGACAGAGCAGAATTCAGAAAACCTTTAAGGTAGGTTCTTTCTTTTTCCTCTGGTAGCTCTGCAGAAAGTCACTATGGAATACTCTCAGTTTGTGAGAAGGAAGCAGCTTTTACAGTCTGTTTTTCTAAAATTAAAACCTTCTATGGAGGGAACCTTAGAAGTGAGTTGTGTTTTTTTAAGAAGTTTGTTGACATAATCACTCATAATTATAAGCACTAATGCCATCTGATTGAAGCATCAATTTCATAAATATTTATGAGTATTGGTCATTATTAGTAATCTAATAACTAAGTAATTAAATAATACTAAATAAATAGCCATTTTTAATAAATTTTGGAGCAAAATATAAGAATATGCAGTAACTTATGCTAGATATTTAGTTTGGCCAATAAGATGTAGCAACACTGGCTATTGAGGCTGAACAGAATTAGCAGAAGATAAATGAGGAAATGTGTGCACACTGGGGAGCATTTGCATTGCAGTTAGAGTATGATTAAACAAATGCAGATGTGAGAAATACACACCCATCATGCCTTCTCTGTTAAGCTATTCTCCTAAGTCATGATAATTATTTTGAAATTAATAAGATACACGAGAAAAGTGGAATGCTTCCTTTTGCACATAACACTAGTGCCTAGCTTTGTTATATGTAAAACCTAGTCACAATCATTACTTAAAGCAATGGCAAGGGAACTTATTTTCTTCTGCATAATTCATAGAATGTTAAGTTATTGTGCTGACCCAATTCAGATTTTTGTTTAGTTGCACATATCATGTCTTTTCTAAGTACTAACAAATAGCAATTTTAAAACACCATAAAAAAATTTGCCTTTTTCATCTTGTTAACTAGTAATTTTCAGAGTCTATAGAATAGGATCATTTTAGTCATAAAAACCATTTTAGTTGGCCAGGATCTATCTATGAAAAGAGACAAAGGCTGTTCTTGATGAAGAGCTTTAAAAAATTCCATACCTAAGAGACATGGAAATCAGCTCACTGCTATTTTTCATGATTTGAAACAGAACATACAAGAAGGCAAACAGGATCTTTGCACAGGTGAACAGATACAAGAACATACACTATCCCTCAAAGACTCTACTCAATACTGCTGCTAATGTTTGTGTTACATTTTTTGATATTTTCCTAATATGTCAAGTAGTTTTCTATTTCTATTTCATGCTCTTCCCTCTGTCTTCTGTTTTGTCCACCCACCTTGAGTTAGTAAAACCTTACCAGTCATTCAAGGACCAATTCAAATACTATCTGCTCCTTGAAGTTTTGATGGCACAAATTGTTTCCAAGTAGCATTTATCCCTACATTTACTTTTGAGCATTGTGTCAGACAGTTTGAACATGTCTATATTACTGGGAGATATTTAAAGGCAAAAGTCGACAAATAAGGAAGTTGTGAAATTATGAGCCTTTAATGAAATAGACCATTTAAAAATGTAGAATGAATGGGGGAAGGATTTTCTGAAAATAAGACATGAAGAAATGATACTTATGTCCTTTTTTACTGCTAGCGAATCTAAATGGGAAAGGTTTTTCCTCTTAGCTGACTACTGTAATCAAAGGATGCTTTTAAGGTGAAGGACAACTAAACGGCCTCTGGGTGACAGGGCTGCTGATGTGGAGACAAGAAGTTCCCCAGCTCAGAAATGCAAGCAAAGTGGAAGCAAAACACCAGAGACAGCAGAGAGACAAGGGTGATGCTAAAGACCCACAGGCAGGACCGTCAATCCCAGTTGAGCAGGTGTAAAACACAGCATCAGGAACATGCTATGGGGTGAGAGGTTTCAAAGCATTCAGACATTCTGTTAGTCTAATTTTGAATGAATAGGAATCCTAACAACATCAGAAATTATAATCTTTATTCAGGGCATATTCTGTAATTTAGTTGGATATTGTTACATTCTCTAAAGAATATTAAGATTTTTACACATAGGGTCATAATTTCTATATACTTATACCAGGTATTTGAAATATTGATGATGCATTTCTATATCATGCCTATGTGTACATGAATAAATGAATTAATTAGTGGCTTCTTTTGAGGCTGAGTCTCACTAAACTGGAGCTCTTCCTGCTTCAACCTTAGAAGTGCTGGGATCAGAGTATTGCACCATTATGCCCAGATATAACTTCATTTAAGCTTAGAGGTGATTTTAGCTTCCAGAGACTTTTAAAGACTACACAGTACTCGCATAACAGGAGGAAATGCTTTCAGGTTCTCTTTATGTTGGCAAGTTACATAAAACCAGTGTACTCACTTTCTGTATTATTCCTAGTATAAAACATATAATTGCCCTCATTTAACCTTTCAAATTATTTTTAAATTTTAATTGATCAAACCTGAATTTTCATTGACTATCAACCTTGTTAAACTTAATTATTATTTCATAATTTAATAGACTTCTTACAATACAATAACATAATAATATTCTCCAAATATTTCTAGTTTGTAATTTCTCTTTGATGCTTCAATGTATAGTCCAACATTCACAATGTTGAAATTCACAATGTTGAAACAAAACAGTAATAGTATCTTATATTTTCTAATTTTCATATTCCACCATCAAAGTACTATACATAATGGTTTTAAAACTTGAAGTAACTTCAATATCCATGACAACTGTAGAATTACAAATAAACTAAATTTTTTCTTAGAAATGGAGTACTATAAAGTAATGAAACTGAATGATACAAGTATAATGATATAGATGACTCATAAAATGTTCAGAAAAGGGAGTTTTATACAAAGGAATAAATATGGTTTGCCTTCCTATTTCTATGGTGGTAGAAATCAGAAACTCTTTTACTTTCAGAAAAGAGAAAGGGGACATTGATTAGATGAAGCAGCATTTTTTAGAGGTGTTTGTCATTCTTTCTTATCCTAATTGATGACAATGTGGTATTTATGTGATGCTTTAAGTTGTTTATTCATGTCTGTATGGTTTTCTTTATGAATATTGCATTTTACAGTTTAAAAACAGTTCCAGAAAAGTGAAACTTCTCCCACAATTCCAAATATGTGTCAGTTACCACCAATGAATGTATACTAGGGAGCATCTAAGACCTAAATAAGATCATGTGTTTTATAGTAAGAGTGAGTTACATTATTAAATATACATCACAAATAAATCAGTTTTTGCTTTATTCAAACCAATTCAGACTAAATCCAGAAAATGATTGGTCACCAAAATAAAGATATTGTGGAAGAAAAGGATGACCAGAAAGGAGGACAGTTGGGGGGGGAGTAGGGGGAAGGTCATGATATATACTTGACCTTCCATGCTGATTAACTATTATCATTTCCCTAGTGAGGACAGATGAGTGGTTAAAAGCAACTCTCATTTAAATAATTGCCCTAGAAATGTTTACAATTAGTTGTATATGTATAATCTGATTGCATAAGTAAATCTGGCTATAATTTTATCTGTGTTATAATCCATGAGTCAGTCATTATCAAAATAACCCTTTTTATTTGTTTGAAGTCACTAATATCCTTAACTAAATATAGTAGGAGGGGGCTGAAACATGAGTAGATTGGATTGACAAGTCACTATACTTTGACCCACTATTGTCATTATTCAGGTTAGGTCTGTTTGGCCATTAGCCACATGTTGCTGATGAAGGATGACATCAACACAGCAATAAAGAAACATCTCTGGTTGTTAGAAGCCATAGGAGTCTAATAGTCTTATAAAAATGGCAAGAGGACCTGGATGACAAAGAGCAGACATGATTATTCAGCTCATGAGAGACACAAATGTCGTTCCTATAAGAGGGCACAGGGGCAGGAGAATGAGATTCATAACTGCCATGGCCACTGTGTTAACCAAGTCATATCCAAAAGTACCATGACTTGAACAAATATAGGTTAAACAATAGTCAGCCAATAAGTGAAGAAAGTCTATAAAATGTCTCTTCAGGTTCCTTATCAAAACCAAAGAGTTTTTCTTTGTTTCTATGACATGTAACTGTTTTAAGTTTGTATGACATAGTTAATATCTTTGGTAATAACCAGTAAGTAATTTAAAATGAACATAGAAGTAAAGAGGAGGCATCAGGGTATATTGGAGGGAGGACAAAAGGGGTAATTTGTTGGGTAACTAAAACTATTCATATTCTTCTTAAGATAGTGAAACTAAGATACATATACAAGACAATGAGAAAATAGTTGAAACAACATGGTAAAACATGGGAAATGTTTAGTCCCTGAGAATTCATGCTTCCAGTGGTTGTATTGA
Source organism: Jaculus jaculus (assembly GCF_020740685.1). Taxonomy (NCBI): domain Eukaryota; kingdom Metazoa; phylum Chordata; class Mammalia; order Rodentia; family Dipodidae; genus Jaculus; species Jaculus jaculus. The sequence goes on along the minus strand of NC_059117.1, from coordinate 32,021,056 downwards.
AAAGCGAACTTTCGGGCTGGAGAGATGGCTTAGTGGTTAAGCACTTGCCTGTGAAGCCTGAGGACCCCAGTTCGAGGCTCAGTTCTCCAGGACCCACATTAGCCAGATGCATAAGGGGGCACACGCGTCTGGAGTGTGGTTTGCAGTGGCTGGAGGCCCCAGCATGCCCATTATCTCTCTCTATCTGCCTCTTTCTCACTCTGTCGCTCTCAAATAAGTAAAAATAAACAAAGAAAAAAGAAAGAAAAGAAAAGTGAACTTTCAATAACATCAAAAGGGAAGATTTTAAGCCAGGCATGGTGGCACATGCCTTTAATCCCAGCACTTGGGAGGCAGAGGTAGGAGGATCACCAAGAGTTGGAGGCCACCCTGAGACTACATATTTAATTCCAGGTCAGCCTAGGCCAGAGTGAGACCATACCTCAAAAGACCAAAAGAAGGGAAGCTTTTTAAAATAATATGATGTAGTTTTCCAACATAATGCCACAGTTTGGATATCAATTATTTCAAAGGTGGTTTATTTCACATTATATACCCCAAACCTTATATATAGCATGTCCATTTCCAGTAGTGCTTCAAAATTGTATGCTTCATTTCATTTTCTTTCAGAGACTTGATATTATTTACATTTGTTTAAATTTTTAATGTCTGTGTGTGTGTGTGTGTGTGTGTGTGTATCTTGTCTTCAAACCAACACCAGGTGCTTACAGCACCTTCTTTGCTTCTGACTTATATGAAGAGCTTGGAAATTGAATCTTAGCCTGGAAGACATTGTAAGCTGTGAACTGCTAAGCCATTTTTCCCATGGCCTCATATTTTTTATCCCTATATAATTTATTTTTCAAATTTTTATTTATGTTTTTTTCAGTTTTTAATGTGTATATGTTCACATATGTCCATGTGTGTTCATAAGCACATATATGTAAGGTCAGTGAACAAATTCAGATATTGTTCCTCAAGAAAGCCATCTACCTCTTTTTGATACAGTTGATCACTGAACAGCATCTCATCAATTAAGCTAACTGGATGGCCTTCCAGCCTTTTTCCTCTGCCTTCCCAGAGCTAGGATAATGAGAACCTGCCCCCTCGCTCAGCATTTTACATGGATACTAAGAATCAAACACACATCCCCATGTTTGTGAAGCAAACACTTTACCAACTAAATTATCTTCCTAGTCTCTATTTTTTTTTTTTAATTGTTGAGATTAGGTTTTCTAGGCAGCCCAAACTGGCTACAATCTTGTGGTAATCCTTCTACCTTGGCCCACTGTGTATTGGGTTTGTAGACATGCGTCAACAGAGAAGGCTTTCTTCTTGTTTCAATAAAAATATTTTGTAGCAAGGCCTGTTTCCCACCATTCAGCAGTAATGTGCTATGGAACATTCACCAGTAAACTGTCCAAAAGCTAGCCTTTGTTTGGTTTTTGGGAATTTCATGGTATACATTTCCACCACAGGCATGTTTCAGTCTCCCACTGTGATGTCACTGAGCTCAGAGACACCTACAGTTGGCTTTGCCAGTCCATCCACCGACAGCTGACCATTCCTTGGTGACTTGGGGGAGAGTTGCTCCTAAAGGACCTCTCCTCAAGAAACTCTTGTCTTCCTAAAGGTGCTTCCGTCTGAAAGTTCTAGCATTGTGGTTGCTACTGTTTTCATTGCGGTTGTTGTTTTGCCCCAAAGCATAGCCATATTTGTAGAAAACAGCCATCTGTTCACAGAAACATAATTCCTCGTAATACTTCTTTCTACTCACCCAGGCATATGGACAATTTCATTCCTTTCAACCTGGCTGCTTCTCCCCAGCAACTGAACAAGCAAACTCACACAGAGCCTCACACCATTCCACAGAGTCTCGTGGTCTTCACCTATGCCTCTCCATTGTTATGTGCAGGTTACTTTATCAAAATCTTTTTATTCAAGATCAAGGCTAAATGACACTTCCTCTAAAATAACTCACCCATCATCCATAATAGTGACATGGCCCCACTTTATATTCTGAAGGCAATTAGGTGTTAATCCTTGTAGTTTTATTGCATCAGCACTTTTGGACAAAAAGTGGATGACCGGAAAAAAGCTACTTAGCCAATGGGCAGATGAATGGATGTCATAATGTGATTGCTCCATTATCAAAACTAAATGCTATTTCCAGGCATGGTGGCTCACACCTTTAATCCCAGCACTCGGGAGGCAGAGGTAGGAGGATCACAGTGAGTGTGAGGACAACCTAAGACTCCATAGTGGATTCCAGGTCAGCCTGGGCTGGAGTGAAACCCCACCTCGAAAAAAATAAAATAAAATAAATGCTATCTTTCCTTCCTTTGTAACTATACTCTATTAAGTGTTCAGGCTTGCAATTCAAATTTCTTCTAACATCACCTGAGAAATTCAAATATGACTGAGATGAACTGCCTAACACTTTGAGTTACCCAGATCCTGATGGGTCACACAGCATTTACTGAAACAGGTGGCTCAACTTCTTATAAGCACTACTGAGTAAACAAAGTACAACATCTCAGGCCCCATATACATTGGAAAACATCTTCAAATGATATTTCTTTTTCCAGATTGGTTTTACTGTCTTTATATTATCAATACAACATTGTTTGGAGTAGGAGTAGCATCGAAGCCCTATAGAGAAGCATGGAAAAACATGATTCTGGCATATCATACACTTTTCTTGAGCTTGTTTTTCCCTTCTCCTACTCATGAATTGCAACTGGTTAGGAGTTTGTAAGCTTTCCCAGATTCACACCAATTCCCCAGTGGACTAAACTTCACTCATACATAATCTAAAAGATGAAAACGATGGCAAAACAAATTCTCAATTCAAAATCCAATGCAAACAAACCCCCGATGAGCAACTTGGACAGCAACATCTCAAGAGTTCACCTCACGGGTGGTTGTCAACACTCACCAGAACCAATTCAAGAGACCTTTTCAGCAGCTCTAGAGCAAGCACAAAGCCATCTTCAAAAGATTATCAACAAACAGAATCACCAAGTTTAGCCACTGTTTGTGAAATCCAAGTCAAATGAAAGCAGCTGAGCATAATTAAGAGGAGATGTGGCTATTCACAAGAAAAGGAGAGAGGAAGTGAAAAACTGCGAAGGCTATCAAGAGACAACACGCTATAGAAAGTCCCAAGTGTGTGGGGCTGGAGAAATGGCTCTATGGTTAAGGTACTTGCTTTCAAATCCTAAGGACCCAGGTTTTATTCCCCAGTACCCACATAAAGTCAGATGCACAAGGTGGCATATCTGTCTGGATTTCATTTTCAGTGGCTTGAGGCCCTGATGCACCCATTCTCTCTCTCTCTCTCTCTCTCTCTCTCTCTCTCTCTCTCTATATATATATATATATATATATATATATATATATATATATATATATATATATACATCTCTTTCTCTCTTTCCCTCTCTCTCTTTCAAATAAGTAAAAAAAAATATTTAAAAAAAGAAAGTCCCAAGTATAGAACTTGCAGAACTGGAGGTTGTGGCTGCATCTCAGCAGCATCCAGCTCTTCCTTCCCCCTGTCTCCTCTCTGTCTCTAAGTCTGTTTTGACAGGTGGCTGTTCCAATGCCATACTGTTAACTCACGGTGGAAGGCTTCTACTACTGTATGTCCTCTACTTGCTTGAAGGGCTCTGATGTTTTCATTTTGGATTCCTCAGGGATAGCAACTGCTTAAGGCTTTTCTCACCTCTTAAGAAAATTTCACAGGAAGCACCCTGGGGTGTCACTAATTGGCTTTGTGGAGTGGGAGGCAAATGTGGCCTTAAAGAAATTATAAACCTGTTTGCCAATCAACTCCAATACAGATAACTGAAATCAAATTCTCTGGGGAACATCACATGTGTTTCAATCGCTAATGCTAAAAAATAATGTGTCTGCTCACAAGAGTATCTTTGATGTTTTTCCAAATAACCTGGTAAATCTCATTTTGATATTCAGTTTCTTGTAAACTCTGAAGCTGTGTTTCTAAGTGCTTTTGTGAAGAAGTTACAAAATAGTCATCATACTTTGATTGGACTGATAAATCTCCGTTCTAAAGTTGGCCAAGAAAAAGGGGAAATAATGGACTTCTGGTATGACTTCAAACTCAGTTGCCTCTAGGAATTTCCTGTACCATGCTCAAGTTAGTTTTAATCCAATAGTATATTATTTTGACTGACTTTGTACATTCTTCTTAAAAGAACAGTTAAGAGATGTTTTTGCTCAGTAGATCATTTTCATGATAAAGACATTTAAAAAGAAAAATGCCTGTTTTGGGTATAATACTCAGACACTTGGACTTTAAAAAAAAACAAACAAACAGGTTATTGGTACCTGTCTATGTGTCTACAAGTGTACATAGAGCCAATAGTTAATGCTGACTTTACAATTCCTTTGAGTTGTGTAGTATATGTTACTTTGCAGATAATAAGCTAAAAGAAGCAGCACTCTGCTATGCTGGGAAGGCCTGGCCAAGAACAACAAAGAGAAGGAACAACATTCAAAAAACTGGCAAAATGTGTATGAATTCTAATCCTCTGCACATGAATAAATACATCTGACAAAGTGCAGAGCCTTCCAAAGGCCTTTCTTGACCTCTCTAATTTGAGTTCAATTGTATGTTCTGTGTTGAGAAGCCAGGGTAGGTTCTGCCAGTGTTTTAAGCCCAAGCTTTTACTCTATTTTGTTATTTGTGAAAGTGAAATCCCAGATAATAAGTTGTAATTGCTCTATTAATCATTTGAAAAAGGGGCTTGGGGTTTGGAGGCAAATTGGGATTTTTAATTGCAATAATTTGTATCTGAAAGGCGACTCTTATTTTTTTTACCTAGACATCACCACCTAAAACGGCTGTGAAAATTACATGCATGCACTTTTGTTAAATGATGAGGTATATGCAATATGCCTTACATAATATTTTTTTTCTGAAGAAATGAAATTTAAACCTTCAATGTAGTTGCAATGACCTTTAACCTGGAAAAAGTACCAAGAACTAGGTCTTGGGTTTAAATTATATTGTCAAAGAAAGTGAGAAGTCTTTCTTTCCTGAGTTGTTTTAAGTATTACATGTTCATTTCCTTCTTTCCAAATGAATTATAATGGACAACATGCTTGTATTTTTCGTCTACTTTTCATTTATAAATCCTTCTTTCTCTTTGCTTTCCTTTTTTCCTTTATGTGCATGTAGACCTGAAACAACAAAATTTACCTTTCAATGCCTATTATACCAACTCTGTCTGTTATTCTTAAAGTATCTTTTGGGAAATCTTCATTCTTGTTTTGTCCCTAAGAAACTTTAGTAGAAAAATGACAGAAATACATAATCTATTTAAACTTCTCTTCTTCTAGATCCTGATGAGTAAATTCTGTTTTGTTTATGCAGTTGAGGCTGGCCAGCAAAAAAGATAAGATATTATTTAGGACATTATAATCATAAGATAAAGTTGCTAAAATATGCATAGAAAATTAAAGTCAGTTAAATAATCAATATAACTCCCAAATACACATTTTAGTCATCACTTTCTGGATTTTATTTTTTACGACCTCTACACCCACGTGGGTAAGAAAAATATTGGCCAATGATACTTTTACTCTTTCCTTAATCTCAGTTCTGGTTTTTCTTAAAGAAAAAGATCATAAAGATTACTCCATCTTCACTGGAAATGCTCTTTTGGAAAAAGATAGCCTGGAGAAATACAGAAATGACAAGAGCAAAAAGGGAGATTTTCATCTTAATGAGTATGTTCAAAGACAGCTACTAAAATCTGTAATTTACTTCCACACAAATGAAAATGTAGCTTGTTGCTGGGTCATGTTCTCCTTGGGCACGTCAGTTATCTGTGAAGCCACAGTCCACAACCAATTCTGATTTTTCAGCACATCTGTACATGTAAACCTTTATAATGCAAACATTAAGACCAGTTTGCATCTCTAAAATGTTTTCAAGTTATTTAAAACTAAATAAGTGGTTGGTGAATATACATGACTGCAAAAACATATGTCATTGGGTGGGTAAGCAGAGTAACCCCAATTAACCAGTAACATAGATTTATCACTGTTTTTTTGCAATCCTTTATTGCCACCCAACACCTCAAAATCTCACATTGTATTTGATATTATTGTCTTACAAATATCACAGTAAGATGCTAGAAGTTTTTAGAAAAAGCTGACACCTTGAATCTTCTGTGATTGGAAATAGCAGCCCATTGATAATGCTAATCATTAGTTAATTATTCCATCTGTGGTATTGCGCTGTCTAAAATTATACATTGGTATTAAGCACATGAGCAATGCTCACAGTTTTCTCTCTAATACTTTTCTTTCAAATAGAAAATGTACATTCTTACTTCAATAAATATGTCATAATAAAGACCTTGAAGTGTTTATGGTTTATGAAATGGCAACAAAAGAAGTTATACAGATTCAATGGGCTGAAGAAAAAGTACCTTTTTCTCATATTTGCTGTCTGAAAAGGAAGGTTTTGCTTTTAATAATACTATGAATAAGTTTTAAAAATTATTGTTTATATATATTTCATGAACAAATCACTTCAAGTTCAAGTTCATATAAGATGGGCAAAAACATACATAATAACATTTACTATGAAAATTATTTGAATCAATACTATTAGTCAGGGCTAGGGAAATGGCTTAGCAGTTAAGGTACTTGTCTGCAAATTATAAGGGCCTAGGTTTGACAGAACCCACATAAGTCAGATGCACATGGTGGCACATGCATTTAGAGTTCATTTGCAGGGGCTAGAGGCCCTGGAACATCCATTCTGTCTCTCTCTTTTCCTCTCTCTCAATAAATAAATAAATATAAATGAAATATTTTAGGCACTTAAAAGTAATAATATCAGTGAATATATCCAGACTTTGAAAGATTTTCTGTGTTGGAACTAATATATTTAAAACCTCTTCATGAGAATCTGGAGGAAATGGCTGAGTAGCTAAAGGCACTTGGTCCCCAAGCATGCTGGCCAGAGTTCAAGCTCCCAGCACCCATGTAAAACCAGGCACAAAATGGCACACAATCTGTAACCCAAACATGACCACAGGAGGTGGAGCCAGAGGAATCCCAAAACTCACAGGCTGCCTAGTCTGGCTTTCCCAGTGTCAAACAGTAATCAGAGACAGCCTGTCTCAAAGTGTAGAAGAGGAAGGTAACACCATGAAGTGGTCGTCTGTCTTCCATGTTTGTCATGGCAGTCATGTTCCCACACACAGAAACATATCATACACAAATTATAAATAAAGGACAATAAATTATCAAGCAGATGAAAGTAAATCAAAATGAAAAAGATACATTGCTTCAATTTAATTATGCAACACAATCTTTTTAATGACCTTTGGCCATTTAGAGTCAAAATGAAATCTTGGTTCTAATGCATTCTTTAAAAAGAAATGGCTTTCTGAGCTGGAGAGATGGCTTAGTGGTTTAGCACTTGCCTGTGAAGCCTAAGAGCCCTGGTTCGAGGCTCGATTCCCCAGGACCCACGTTAGCCAGATGCACAAGGGGGCGCACGCATCTGGAATTCGTTTGCAGGGGCTGGAAGCCCTGGCATGCCCATTCTCTCTCTCTCTCTCTCTGCCTCTTTCTCTGTCTTTTGCTCTCAAATAAATAAATAAAAATAAACCCCAAAATTTTTTTTAAATGGCTTTCTTTTAATGTATTTCTCTTTTGTATTATTTATTTATTGAGAGAGAGAGAGAGAAAGAGAGAGAGAGAGAGAGAGAAAGATAGAGTACATGCCAGGGCCTTCAGCCTCAGCAAATGAACTCCAGATGCATGAGCTACCTTGTGCATTTGGCTTATGTGGGTCCTGGGGAATCAAACCTAGGTCCTTTGTCTTTGCCTTAATTCCTAAGCAGTCTCTCTGTCCTCTAATCAGTTCTTGATCTATGGCTTTCAGTAGATTTTCAACCTTTATGAGATACGTCACCACTATCAGAAAGATAGAAATATTACCTACACTTAGAGAATGTGCAAATGATGACAGAACAGTTTAACAATGTTTTAAAAATGCTTTTATTTGACTGAACTAACAACCTTGTAGGAAATCTCAAAAAATTTTAATTTTATTTCATATTAAATGTTTCAATGCTCATTTGATTGGGTCAGTAGACCAAACATTCTTCTGTCCAAGGGTTACCTTTGCTCACTTTGGGGTTGTGTAAATAATCTAATTGCAGGTAAATTGATGGGGATAATCAATCTGGTAAAAAAAAAAAAAGGTGCAGCATATAACATGAGAGCATATAAACTTATCATATTTAAGGCTTGTGTACTCCCTTAATGATAAGAGCAATGGAGAGCTTTCTAAATTCATGGGATTAAATAAAAAGACCAAAGACACACACGTACACATCCCAGATCCTTTATCCATGTCCATTTGAGCTTTGACTTTTTACCTCGTTTCCAAGAAGGGCATTTATGCAGGCTTCTGATGCATCACAGATGGCTGTGAGATCATGTCCTCCTTCTAGAGCCAACGTAACACGTCCATCAGCCAACGTCATCAATTGCTTCGTCAAATGACCAAAGCCTACCATAATAAAAGCAGAACATTTTAATATATTAAATCAGGAGACATTCCATTAGCATCTAACATTTATTTAGCATTCATTATGTGCAAATTCTTTTTATTTATTTCTATTTTTTTTTTGTTTGTTTTTTTGAGGTAGAGTCTCACTCTAGCTCAGGCTGACCTCGAATTCACTATGTAGTCTCAGGGTGGCCTCAAACTCATGGTAATACTCCTACCTCTGCTTCTCAGATGCTGGGATTAAAGGCCTACGCCACCACACCTGGCTGCAAGTTCATTTTTTGAAACACTCTTTACTACTAGTTCATTCTACATTCATGATAACTGTATGGATTTGGTTTTACATATCAGAGGATTAAAGTCCAAGATCCCACAGATAATTATGACAAAAGGACTTGCATCATTTAGCCTATCTCTTCACCGATATGCAGTGCACTCTCATAGACATATTCTGTTTCCATCTGGGGAAAAACTTGAATGTTAACCTGGTAAGCACATTTGCTTATGACATGCCACCTGTCTCTGTCATGTGCCTTACTTTATTATTAACCTCAAGTTACTTTACTAGTACATTTGATTTTTATAGATATTCTTTTTTATGAAATATTATATAGGTGTAAGTAATATGCATATCATCTATGTAGGTTACCAAATATAGTGACGTGACAAACATCATACTCCTCCTCAAGCCCAAGAAATATCACATCAGTAAAATTGACGACAGCCTCCCCCTTCTGTCTACCACTCTCACAGAGCCCTAGTCTCTATCGATGAGGCAAACCAGGATCCTCCTGAGTTTTGGTTTTTCATTTTATTGCTTTTCTTTTTTAAAAATATTTTTATTTATATGTTTGTTAGAGAGTTTGGCTTGATGTGGGACCTGGGAAATTGAACCTAGGCCAAGTTTTGCAAGCAAGCACCTTTAATCACTGAGCCATCTCCCCAGCCCTTGCATTTCTTTACTTGGCTTGTTTTTAAATTTACAAAAGTAGCTTTATACTTTTGCAACTTACTCTTTTCATGCAATTTGTTCTCTCCTCTCTGTTGATACCTGCAGCTGACAGTGCTTTATGTTGAATACGTGAATTTATATCTATATAACTCATTGGTTATTTTTTTTACTAAGCTATTTGGTATTCTTTTTGTTACTAGTATTATAAAAATTCTAGGTTTTTGTTATTGTTATTGCAAATAATGTTGCCAAGAATATTCTCATGAAGTCTTCTGGTTCACATATGCAAGAATGGAATTAAATTTTGAGTTATAATCTGCTAAGTAATGCCAGATTCCTTCGCAAGGTCTATCTCCAGCTCCCACACTTAGAAGCAGCACATGTAAGAATTTCAGCTCTGTCACATCCTGGCTTACAATTGGTATGATTTGCTAAGTGGGTGGATGAACAATAGCATCTTGTTGTGGTTTCCTTTTGTTTAAGGACAAGCTTTCTACTTTTAGCTTAAGTTTTTAAATTAAATGGTTATGGAATTTAAGTTAATTCTGTATGTGGATGGGTGTTTTGCTATAATTTAGGGTATTGTTCAATGTATCAATTATTATTTCTAATAACAAAACTTTATTGCACCTCTGACATAAATTAAGCTTATTTGTGGTATAATATGGTACACAGATTCATTTTATTAGTATTTGTTTAGGATTTTTTTTTTGCCTTAGTTTATAAATGTGATTAATCTGTAATTTTCCATTTTTGTGTTGACAAAGAAATGTGATATGCATAGGAACTTCATTCTTCATTAATCAATCAAGAATGTTGAGTACATACCCCCTGTTAAGATAGTTGGTTTTAGGTTCTCAATGAGTAAGGTTTTAATCTATTGATTCAATAGTTTAAGGATTTTAGGACTGTTCTTGATTTTTATTTCTTCTTCAGTTATACTTTCCTAGGAATTTATTCTTTCATGTTTTAATTTGTTGAAACAACATTATTTACTGTATCTTATTTTCAAACTATAATTAGATGGATGTAAATTTTGTCACTTACTGCCTCTAAAATATTTTTCATATTTTTCACATCTATTTCTGTCCTGTGGTACATGTTACTTAGATATATCTTCCTGATTTTCTTTAGATGTCTATAAATTACTGTATATACCTGTATTGATATCTTAATTTCAGTGATTTTGTTAACTCTGGAATTTCTATTTGCTTATATTTTAAAACTTCTGAGTATATTAATAGCTTCTTATTCCTTATTAATGCTCTTTTTTCTTTCTTATTTCTTTTTGTTTTTGATTTATTGAGGTATGGTCTCATTATAGCCCAAGCTGACCTGGAATTCACTATGTAGTCTCAAGATGGCCTCGAAGTCATGGCAATCCTACCTCTGTCTCCAAAGTGCAGGGATTAAATGTATGTGCCAGCATGCCTGGCTTAACATTCTTTTTTTCAACATAATTATGTCAAACATATAGTCTTATCTTTATTGTTTCTGTTGACTTGTTATCATAGTTCCTTTAATTTTTCTGTCTCCATTCTTTCCCTAATTTTTTGCATTTTAACTTATATTGAATGTAACTTTTAATATTTTATTTATTTGCAGAGAGAGAGAGAGAGAGAGAGAGTATAAAGACAAACAAATATTGGGTGCACTAGGGCCTCTTGCCACTGCAAACAAAATCCAAGCACATATGTCACTATATGTTTTTATAAACATGCATGGAACAAATATTTAATTTTTAAATCAAATACATTTTGAATGATTTGAGACATCACATGAAATAGTCTGATTATAAAAACAAAATTCCCTTTCCTTCACCTCTTTGCCCTTCTTTCTGTCACTCTACTCTTAATGACCATTGAACTTTTCCTTCATAGGTTGACATTTAATTATGATTTCTTTAATTCAAAATTTTCAGTCTACTAACTTATCATTTCCAAATCAGAAAACACTTCTGAATGTCCTCTTCCCTTATTTATATAGCAATAATATTTAAAACACTTGTACATATACAAAATAATCAAACTCAACAGACTGAGCATAAGGAAGCATATTCTTGGGAACCATGTCAGGCTGCTTCAACATCCAATCTCAGCTTTTCTCTGAAGCATTGAAATCTCATGTATATAGATAAACCCATCCAAAGAGTCAAGCTGGTAATACCAGATGAGAGCCTATAAAATGATTCAGCACTAAGAAACCAAGCCTAGATTAAGTTGCTTCCATGTTGGAATAATAAATTATGATAAATAATAAATAAATAATAATAAATAAATAAATAATAAATTGCATTACAATATCCACCCAAGAAACAAGTGGGCACATTGTCAGTTCTGGTCCAGCACTTGTACCTAGCCATGCACAGCCAGGAACCACTTTCCCCACTATTGTCCTAAAGTATTTGAATGTCAATTTTAGTCATTTAGCTGTTATTTGGATTGAAGTCAAAATAGTCACTTTATCAATACACTGTAATTTTAAGTAGCTGGAAAATTATTCTTAGAGGCATTTAAAAATCAAGTAAAACCATTTTCTAGCTTGTCAAAATTTCTTACTTCCTTTTAACCTCCTGTTTATGGTAACTATAACCTTTTACCCAGGTCAGCTAGTGATGAGACTGATTCCCCTAAAACTCACCTTATTACCTGTTGACTATAAAAGAAATGATAAATGTTCAGAAAACAAGCAATGTAAAGCTCTGATCATAACGTTCAGAAATGTGCTTCGTGTTAGTCAAGATTAATAACACATAGTAATTAATTCCACTGCAGAAATTAGTTTTAAATGTTATATAGAAGTACACATGTTGAGCAAATTGTAAAGTACAGTAGACAGCTTCTACTGTAATGTCACCAGGGTTATAGTGATAATTTTTAAAAGAGTATTAAACCAGCCAGTATATCTGTCCTTCATACAAAAGGTTCCTAGTGATGGAGAATTCAAAGGTCTAAAATTCTCACTGAGTAAATCACATGCATTTCTTCTTTTGTAAAAAAAGAAAGCACCAAATCTGATTTAAGTTCACTCATTCCTCTGAGAGTTAAAAAAAAAAAAAAGAAAGAAAAACCATTAAATGTCAAATTTAGAAAGGATAGTAAAAAGCCAAAGGAAAGAGTGGAATGAAGCTAATCTTTGATCTCTGTCCAAATTCCTCTTTCCTTTACCTACAGGGTTTATTTCCATTCACATGTTATCCATGTGATTCCAGGAGTCAGAGATGGAGGTGGCTGAACTCAGAGTCATGACTGCACAAAACATTCAAGTAAGGCAAAGGAATGAGTTTTCTCAAAGCCCGTGCCTTCTTTTATAATCAAATAAGCAGTTCAAGAATAGTCTGTGAGCTGGAGTGGTGGCACATGCCTTTAATCCCAGCACTAGGGAGGCAGATGTAAGAGGATCACCATGAATTCGAGACTACCCTGAGAGTACAAAGTGAATTCCAGGTCAGCCTGAGCTAGAATGAGACCCTACCTCAAAAAAAAAAAAAAAAAAAGAAAGAAAAAAATGCCTATGATCACTGGGTCTGGTGGCTCACACCTTTGACCCCAGCACTCAGGAGGCAGAGGTAGGATTGCAGTGAGTTCAAGGCCACCCTGAGACTACATAGTAAATCCCAGGCCAGCCTAGGCTAGAATGAAACCCTGTCTTGAAAAAAAGATGTTAGTCTATGTTTATTACACTAAGTTCTGCTATGTTCATTTCTCCCATACATGTTTGAAACATCGAAAATGTTAGCCAGTGCTGGAGAAATGGCTTAGCAGTTAGGGTGCTTTCCTACAAAGCCAAAGGACCTAGATCTGATTCCCCAGGACACATGTAAGGGCAGATACACAAAGTGGCACATGTGTCTGTGCTTGCAGCAGCTAAAGGCCCTGGTACATCCATTCTCTTCCCTTTTCCTCCCTCTCTATACCAACTTATCATCTATTATCTATCTATGTATTAATCATCTGTCTATCTATCATCTACTTGTCTATCATCTTTCTAATCTCTTTCACAAATAAATTTAAAAAATGTTAGCCAGATACAGTGAACAACATAAATTATTTACTTAGGACACAAGAGTTTTCATGACATGTGGGGTTCACTGTGTGTGCTATATGTATTTGATGAGAATTTAGCATGTTTCAGCAGAGTGAGTGGTGAGGGCTGGTAGGGAGCATGCTTAGGTAAAGAATAATCCATTCAGTACGAAGCATAATGGGCACCTGCAAGTATGAGACAGTGAGACAGATTTGGGTTCACCATTTCCATGTAGGTCTACAGCTTTCTGAGTTTGGAGAAGAGTACAGAGCTGAGGGAAGAACCCGATGCTTTGGACAACCATATAGGCAGGCTCAGGCTAGTGACTGACATTGATACAAAGTGACTAAGAATCAGCCTTGGCAGTTGCCACTTCATTTACTATTCTGGAATTCTGTGAAAAATACTGATTTTTTAAAAAATTTTTTAAAGTTCTTTCAAGGTAATCTTGTAGATTGAGATATAAACAAAATACCACCATCTCCACCATGACTGACTATTGCTCTCACAACTCATAACCCACAACCCCCTACAATTCCACCCAGGAGAGCCTTCAGTGGAGTGGGGCAGGGAGGAAGGAAATAATGGTACTAACATGTAATGTATTCATACAAAGATTCTACTTAATAAAAAAAAAAAGTCAAGACATGAAAGCAAAAGAAAATCATGTGAAAGAAGACTGGGGAGGGGGTATTGAGAAAAGTAGAGAAAAGAAAGTTTATGGGGAATGGAAATAGACAAAGTAAATGTATAACAGAAAGAAATGACCTTTATGAAACATAGCACTATATACCATAAGTGTACACCAACAAAATATCCGAAACAAGTGCAAAAAACACCCCTTTATATCACACCACTATGATATATGTCTTGTAAAGAATCCTACATGTGCCATGGTTATTTTAAAGAAAGAAGAATCTATTCAGTGTGAAATTATAAACTTGATTAGGAATGTACACTGTTAGAAATCATTTCTTCTGGTTATGCAACACAGCTGTATTGGCTACTTTTCCCATCACTGTGACAGAATATATGACAGAAAGAAATTAAGGAAGGAGAATTTATGTCCCTAGTTTAGGGGATGCAGTCCATCATGGTGGTAATGGTATGGCAGTGGGAACTTGCACAGAAATAAGAGGCAGCTGATTAAATCATGTAGACTGTAGGGAAACAGAGAACTCAGGGCACAAAGAGAGCTGGCCTGTAACCCTCAATCCTCAATCACATGGCCCTCTGTCTGCCAGTTAGGCCTCCTGTCCAAAAGCTTCCACACCCTCTCAAAAGAGTACATCTTCTGGGGCCAAGTGTTCAAACACACGAGTCTGTAGTGGACATTTCATGCTCAAACACAGTAGCTGAATGGGTAACTACCAAAGCTTAGACATCACCCCTGAAGAGAGCTGAAGATGCATTTTCACTTTGAAATCCTTCTCGGTTAGGTTAACTTAAGATAAGTAACTTCAATTTTATTGTTTCTAAAAAAGAGTACCATATGAGATATAGGTATGGGAAAGGTCTCAAATTATTAATTCCATACTGATTTCCTGATGCCCCATGGAATTTTGTACTGCCCAAGAAGTCGTATTGTGTCAGCGTTTTATTCAGAAAATGAATAATAATAAAGCTTGAAATGAAAAGTTGGTCCAAGAAGTTTCAAAGATTAAGCCCTAGGTATGTAGTTAATAAGTAAGTCATAGGATGCCAAAAGAGTCCTCCTAGCCTGGGCAACACTCCACTGTTTGTCCCTAATGCTTCCAAGTGGTTCCGAAAGACTCTTGGTGATGAAGAGATATGGCCCCATGGCCCTAACTAGCTTCATTATAATCTTTTAATATATATATATATATATATATATATATATATATATATATTCATTTACTTGAGAGAAAAAGAAGCAGAGAGAGAACGGGCATGCTAGGGCCTCCATCCACTGCAAACAAACTACAGATGCATGCTCCCCCTTGTGCATCTGGTCCTAGAAAAGCATCCTTTGGCTTTCAAGCAACCACCTTAACCACTAAACCATCTCTCCAGCCCAGCTTCATTATAATCTTAAATTGAAATATTTTGAAAAACAAAATGTAGCATATTTATTGTAGATACTTCAGTAAATTAATGATCAAAGTACTGAAGCAATACAATATATAATAACCTTACTATTTAATGTCATGTATTATAAAAAATTCCTATTATTAAATAAATTTTTAAAAAGATCATAAAATAATTTTATAAAATAACAAACCTATTAATTCTATAAATAAATGACAGTCAATTCTGCTTTCATGCATTTTATCATTGTCATCTGCATTAATTAAAAAAACATGTTTTAAATTATTAGCAAGGAGAGAGAGAGAGGGGAGAGAATGGACACAACAGGACCTGTCACCATTGCAAATACACTAGACACATGTAAAACTTTGTGCATCTAGCTTTATGTGGGTACTAGAGAACCAAACCCAGACCATCAGACTTTATAAACAAGTCTCTTTAACCATTGAGCCATAACTCCAGCCTCTGTATTTTATGAATAAAATGCAATCATAATTTTAAACATATATTTAAAAATGTCAGTATGGCAGAAACATTTCTAATATCCTACATAATATGCTTTAAATATATTAATGTACCATCCAATGATATTTTTAAATATTTAAGTATTTCATCATTTTTCAGTGTCATGTAAAATTGCAAATAGCCCATATAGAATAAATATCTGGTTTCTCTTCAGAGCACATAAATCTTTCCCTTGTAATGTCTGTTTTTAATACAAGAGCATGGTGCAGACTATAAATGGTGATGTGCAGAAAGGTGAAATAAGAACGACGCGCAGTCAACACTTTATAAACCTTATTCCTTAATGACCCAAGTTTGTTTGGCAATGTCTGTTGTAAACAACTTTAATATTCTTCTGGAAGCTTATAAAATATGAGTTACTACCAGAAAGCTCATTTTAACATGAAGTTTCAAATAGTACTAGATGTTCCCTTGGAGGTCACATCTGAGGAAATTCCACTACAAGTTGAAGAGGGCGTTCTCTCCAACTAACAGTATCATCCCCCTTGATCTCTTGCTGCCACCCTTCATAAAATCACAGTGCAGAGTCAGCAGCCGAGTTCACGAGAAACATGCTCATGTCATGGTTCATTGCATTTATAAAGAAATAGTCTCAATGCTCTTGTTTAGACGAGTCATCCTACTTGTGCTTGCAAGGCTCCTAACTTTACTGACATCAGTCTCTCATTCACTATAAGTCTTCTTCCACTATTGTTTTTTTGTCTGTTAAGAAGAATGCCAAGGGGGGGAAAAAAAAAACCAACATTAATCATTTCTAATCCCTTTACTGCCATCCAGCAGAGGAATGGATTGGCATTAGAGAAGGTTTCTTTAGAAATATTTGTCCCTAATATTCCAGGATTCTTGCCAATTTTATAACTCTTCTGTAACTAAAATAAAGGCTCGATATCTATATTCTTGGTTAGTAATAGGTTAGTTTCATTAGGGTCTGAAATGTTGGTCATGACTTCGTTTCATTTTCACTATAGTAGAGATCAAAGGGGTAGTGCTTTAGCTCCATTTGATTTTCACATTGAATATTGTACATCAACTGACATATTTTCTATTGTTTTATCCAGAAAGGATTATGGAAGAATGCATGTACAATGAAGTCTAATTGCAAACTGTGGACAGTTTTCTTCTCTGACCCATTCGGCCACTTAATGACCATGTTGCTCCTTAAGAAAATGTAGTCTGACTTGAGTTGAGAGGAGTATGGGCAGCATGTGGCAGTCTCATGGATTGTGAGGCTCTCCAGCATGACTTCAAAGCAGAATGTGATTGTTGCAGATGGGGGGAACGCTTGCCACAAAAATACCTTTTTCAGACTCATGGTGCTGTAATTCATATGGTAGGCACTTGTGATTCATTCCTGATGATGTTGGGATCATTGAACTCACAAAACCATTGTGCTACCATAAAATCCTTTCATCTTTAGCCAGAAAGGTCCATTTCATATAAATGGGAAAATAAATTCATTAAAGTATCACCTTAATAATGGACAAAAATATATTTTTTCTGGCCATGTTTAAAATGCAAATTTATGAACATATACTGAAGATTCATTTGATGTTACAATTGCTACCCATTTGATGGCCAAGGACTCTTTCCAAATTCATTCAAACCGGAAATCAATTTTAGAAGAAATATGGACATTATTAAATCTTTCAGTTGGCTTACTCAAAGCTTCCCTATAAATATTACATATGTTTTGAAGAAGGCATTTTCAAGAACAGTACAGTCTTTTAGTATTCAAGTCAATGATGCTCTGTGAGGTTAGCTTTCATTCTCAGCACCTTTGCAAACAAACGAGTATTTGCCTTGTATTGCAAACAAAGCCTGAAGCAATGGAGTATTTCACTGTCATTATTTAAGAAAATAAGATTTATACTTAAGTGTTCTCAAGAATAAACAGCATGAATGACTAGCATTTTTTTAAAAATTAACCAACCCATCAATATGATTCAATTACAAATCTGTTTGCTAGATACTTAATGTGGTCCATAGATTATAAATGAATTTGACCCTTCAACTGGACATTTGAAAATATGAATTCTATACAAAAATATTTTGTATTTGCAAATATCACATGCATGTAGTCTTTATATAGGCACACTAGGACCTCTTGCCACTGCTTTGTGTGTGTGCTAGGGAATCAAACTCAGGCTACGAGCTCTGTGAGCAAGGATTTTTAACCATTGTTCCAACTCCCTAGCCCCAAATCTAAAGAAATAAACACACTGTATAGAACAAAACCTGTCGCATAGTAGGTACTTGATATTTATGCTTTTTTTGCTTTGTTTACAATATTGACAATCTAAACCATGACATCTCCTATGCTAGGCAAGCACTCCACCCCTGAGCTCACTAGCTATTATATTTTTTTTTGAGGCAAGCCCAACAGATGGACCTTTTTTCTTTAATGTGAGACAGTGAGAGAGAGAGAGAGAGAGAGAGAGAGAGAGAGAGAGAGAGAGAGAGAGGGAGGGAGAATTGGCATCCCAGGGTCTCTAGCCACTTAATCAAGCCCCAGATGTGTGTGCCACCTTGTGTGCATATACAACCTCGTGCATGTGTCACCTTGTACATCTGGTTTATGTGGGATCTGAGGAGACAAACATAGGCCTTCAGGCTTCAAAGGCAAGCACCTTAACTGCTAAGCCATCTCTTCAGCCTTAGCTCTTACATTTTTAAAGAAAGATTTTAATTTTGTAATTTTAAATCTAAAAATCTATTTCAAGATTATATATTCCATTTTTTTTTCAATTTTAAGAATGAGAAAATAAAAGTGCAGAAGGTGGAATTATGAAGGCAAACAGTTAACAACCAACTGGAACAATAACCCAAGTCCCCAGGGGCTGCCTCATTGCTGCTTCTTGCCAACAACTTACAGATTTTAATATTGGCCATATTTTCAGAGATTTCTAGTTCAAAAATAGCTACTTTAGAAAAAGTTCCTAGATGCCAAGTGGCTTATACAAATTGTTACTTTGGTGAGTTACATGTTAACAAACCAGAAGCATATGCATTAAATTTCCATTAAAACATTCACATATAAAACCAATAAGAAAAAAAAAAAACCTCTCAAAAATCCTTTTTGGATATCATAGGGCTATTCCCTGATACCTCTCAACAAAATTGACTTTTGCCAAACCCCAACGGCAAGTTGATTTGCCAGTCACTAGCTTCACTACTGTTTCCAATAAGTCATTAAACACATGGGATCTGTTCTTTCCTCAATGCTCCGCCTAGCTGGCCATGTGAGAAGGGATGTAGGCAGCAATGATGCTCCCATTACAGTAGTTTGTGTGGCTTAAATGCAACCAGTACTTCCTGAGCTCATCTCTAAGAATAGCCATGGAAATAAAAGCTGAAGTTCTGGCTTCTAGGGAAGAAGATATTAGAGATATGTTCACAGACAAATATCATTCAACACAGAAAAAGATAGTTGTTACACAATAAACAAAAGTATAGTTTAAAGCTTCATAGATGGAGGACATAAATCTGTTAAGAAAATATCCAGGAGGTATACTGAACTATATGCAGTGTTAATACATCGGTTAATGGTTGCCTCAGCTTGTCATTTGCAGGGCAAGAAGAATAATGCCAGTTAGCTTGCTTGATTGAAAGAATATATGAAATTGCATCACTCAGCTCATGACACATTGCAGTATCAACAACTGCCATTGGCTCATTCCAGGCCATTGGCCCCATTCTTGGTTTCAAAGTGCTACTAAATAGCTGATTGGTTCTACCTGGCATAGTTATTTCATTTTCTTTAGCAAATGAAGCTCAGGACCACTCAGAAAGGTCCATGCAGGATCATATAAGTTGAAATTCTTACAGAGTGAATGGACATAAACTTGGAGAAGAGAACCCTATATTCTAGGCAAACCTCTTTGAACTTCATTTCATGAAAATAGATTTCCAAGAGTTGGTTAATACTTTCAAATCCAGCATGTAGTTTGGTCACATTAGGTGTTTATTATGCATTAACTGAGAAAAGTGGTATTTGGATTTGGGCCAGATTCCATTTCTAATAGACATTATGGTAGGCAGGATCTTATGATTGTAGAATAACTACCAATGATCCCTGATCTTATAATGGTGTCTCCCTTTTTGAAAATGAGTAGTTTTGTACATATCATGAGCCGTTAGTTCAATAAATGGTAAGAGTATTTTTCAATTGAATTGGAGTAAACATTGGAGTAATTATTCAAGGGATTCAAGTTGATGGGGAGAAGGATAATCTATTCACCCAAACCATTTTAACAAATTTATTTTCAGATGATCAAAAAAGAGAAAGTTATGATGATGTGAAGCATAAAAATAATTGACACAGCACTGAGGGCTGGAAAAGTAAGGAGAACGTGGGGAAGGGATATTGGATGCCTCTGGTCACTTTGGGTGTCTCACATCTATACCTTCCCCAGACTGAATTTTGCCTAGCAACTTGAGCTCGGGAGAGAATTCTCCCCTACAGACTTCAAATTAAAGAAAACTTGGCAAATAGCTTCACATCAAATTTGTAAGACTCAAAGCTTAGAGCCCAGGTGAATATATTCAGACTCATGATTTATGAAACTTTGCAGTAATAAATGTGTGGTGTTCTCAAACTTCCATAGAACCTAAGGATATTAGTATTACTATTTCAATATTTGAAAGAAGTTGAGAATATGGAGAAAAAATAATAAAGGTAACAGCAAAAATTAGACTCTATGATGTTTATTATGTGCAAATATTTGGTTTGATATGGGCATTTCTTTCATCCATTCTTTATTTAAAATATTTTATTTTATTTTTCAAAGACTGGGGGGGGGTGGAGAGAAGGAATGTACCAGGGCCTCTGTCCACTATAAACAAACTTCAGATGCCTGCACTTCTTTGTCCATCTTGCCTTACATGGGTACTGGGAATCAAACCCCAGTCATTAGGCATTACAGGCAAGCATCTTAACCACTGAGCTCTCTCTCTCTAATCCTTATTCAATTTTTTTGCTGACTTCATGATACAGGCACAGAAAATTTTGTGTTCTACTTGCTCTAAAAGATCAAAGATTTAGGAATTTTGAATAACTTTCCCAAGACCACACAACTAGAAATGGGAAGACTCACTTCAGGTTTTCTTGTGATATGAAATCTTAATTACCCAACATACTCCCTCTTAAAAAAAAAAAAAGTGAGAAGAGCTACTGATAACTGCTGTACAAAATGGGCCTAAAGGGTTCTTCTCCACTCCTTATTTTACCCTAAATATCGGTATGCTTAGATACAAGTACTTTCACAGTGTAAGAAGCAGACAAAACCAAAGTTGTGATGAGACAGAATAAATAACATGGTTGACTTCTCCACAACTCTGAACCAATGCCAAAAATCTATGGGTAACAATGGAAAAGAAGATGGAAAATCCATCCAGAATAAGTGTGACTTTGTGCAAATTAGGTGACCTTTAGCATGCACAGAACCTTTTAGAACTATGAGCCCTCCCAAGACAGGAAGAGAGTTGTCAGAGCTATCATTGACTACAGCTTACACTGAGCTTTCCCCTGCATAGTTACTTCATAATAATGGCTTTCTAAAAGTTGAGATTTTTCACCTGAATCATGTATGATTCAAAATAACCAAAATGATACCTTCTTTTCTTTACAAACAGCAGCAACAACAACAACATCAAAAAGCAGTGAAAAAAAAAATCACTACTGAGTCTCATAGTGCATACTTCTCACAAAAGGTGATAATTCATTTTCAACTTGCTGCTTAAATATCAGCTGAATTATAAAGACTTGGTGAATGGTAGAAAAACAAATTATTCCCTCTATAGCAAATGGGGACATGTGTCCCTTTGCCAAAAAAGCATTCCTCAGAATTATATTTCCCAAATGACTTGGGTTTTTAATTTCAAGACCCAAATACCTGATTTTAAAAGATAAGTATCTACCCGCTGGGCAAAACTGATGATTTCTTATTTTTCCTGCCTTTTAAAGAAGTTCAGGAACCCTCCAAATTATATGTTTCAAGCAAGCATTTAGTTTAGATTAAATTAGACAGCAATTGTATGTTAAATAAATATGAAATGGCTCTAGATATATTTGTTAAAGATTAAGAATTCTGTAATACATAGGCTACTATTACACATTTGTTATTACTGATTTCTAAAATAAATCACCATTTAATTGAAATACTTAAAGAACATTTGCAAAGGAAAGCATAGCAGTTGGAAAACCTCCTGAGAATCTAATAAGCCCAAAAGAGTAGTTAAAAAAAAAAAAAAACCCTCAGTCTCTCTAACATGGACACAGGAAGTGTGCTATGCAAACATGATGTGAATCATTCTACATCATCTTCTTCCAATATGGGCGACACAAAGGCTCCATTTCAAATACTGACGATCCAAATGGTTTTGTTCTATTTTTGGCTATTTTCCTCTGCAATTTATTGCAGATAAAAATAGGGATTGATGAAAATGGAGCTCTTAAAACACACATCTTTCATTTCAATGTAGCCATCACTATTTGAAGAATATCAGATATTCCAGAGCACATGGCATCATCACTTTTGATTTGCACTGTTTCTTAAGTTGGATGGATGGAATATGAAGAAGGAACTTACTAGAGGACACACTACAAAACTCTTACTATGATAAAGATGGAATATTTTAGGGAGGATGGTGGCATTGTAGTTCAAATACTTCAGACAATTTAGGATCTGAAAGATGATGAGGCTGTAGAATGAGTGTAGAGAGAATAAAGTAATAGAGACCATATTCAGGATGGGCAGATCAAAGACAAAGAGAAGTTTCCAGGACTTTGGTGACTAGCTAGGCATGAACCAAAATAAATGAAGAAGTATTATTTTCTATCCATTCAAAAATCATTAGAACTGGAAGGTCATGAATATCTTTCAACAAGAATATGTAATGAGATGAGGCAACTGGATTTAAAACCAAAGATGCTCACAAATGCAAAAAGCTGGGAATCAAGCTGGAATACACCAGGAACCTGCAGCTGATCAACTTGCTGTCCCTCCCTGAGAGTGGCAGCTCATATTTTCCAAAAATAGTTAAAATTTCACAATCTGGATATTAATTGGCAGACTGAGAAAATAAAAAATATAGGAATTTTCTTAAGGTGGTATGATCATCATCATTTTTCTTAATGCCAATCACAACTATGATAGTTTTAGGAAAAAAGCAACTAGGTGTTTAAAACTGATGAATTACAGATGACAAAAGAAATTCAAAGTGACTGCTAAATGTTAAATATGGCTTTTATCACAACCTTGACATCTCAGATGAGTTGTACAACTCTTTAGCATAATTGTCATTCTCAGACAAATTCATTAAAGAGAAATTGTTTCTCTTAACAGACACACAAATGTTCTCTGCCAGCTGCTTAAATCATCCCAAAGCATTCTTTAATTTATATTTTCTCAAAATTGTTAGCAGCTAGAAAATATTATCTAGTCCATCTTGTGAGATATCAGTAACAGAACTGGTTAATGTCATATTTTCTGAATTTGGATATCATTGATCAATTACAAAGGATGTCACCAGCTCAAGTCTAGTTTGGGTTTTATGACCTGCGGGATAGTTCAGCCTGTAGAATTCTGTCTCTCTAGGAGTCAAAGAAAGATGTTGGACTAAATTGTTATTTCCTTTACTAAATACTTTATGAAATTTTTATTTATTTATGAGAAAGCGAGAGAGAGAAAGGAAGGAGAGAGAGAAAGAATGGGCTTTCCAGGGCCTCTAACTGCTGAAAATGAACTCTAGACACATGTGCCACTTTGTGCATCTGGCTTATGTGAATCGTGGGGAATGGAAGCTGGGTCTTTTGGCTTTGCAGGCAAACACCTTAGCCACTAAGCAATCTCTCCAGCTGATAAATCAGTATTTCTTAAAAGGAAGCTAACTTCTGCCTAATTAGAGTCACTTAGTGCTAATTTTTTTTTTCTGAACTTCATCCCAGGTCAGTTGTGAATCCAAATCTGTAGGAAACCCAAACTGCATTAAAAGTAAATCCTTCTGCTCATGTTGTTCTACTGAGGTCCCTCTGCCTCAAGCTTAAAGGGCCATTCCTTTCTGGATACTCCTCTCTGTTTAGGCTGATCCTTTGATAACTTTTTATATCTTTTCCAGAGTTGGCTAGAAACCAGCCAAAAACCTAACCAAGAAATCCATGCAAAGAGCATTCAGTTTTGTTTTGTTCATCAAATGGAAAAATAGGCATTAAAGTCAATATAGGAAGTGTATTGTCCTGGCACATAAGGATTTTCATTAAATTGTGTTGTAGCTGCATTTCAAAATGCCCTTCACTCCTTCCCTGTACTGGTTGCACCCCAACCTCCCTTACTTCTGTAGCTTTTCTTTTCCAACTTGTTTCCATGAAATCTGCTTTCTAGAAGAGCCTTAACAATGAATCTATACCACATGTCATTTTCAGAGAACATTAGACATGAGTGCTTCATTTCAATATGAAACATTAATATTTATAAAACTGTGATTGCTCTGTAGCAGTAGTAATTTTGGATAGAAAATATTTTCTTCTTTTATGATTTCCTACACAGAACTTTGTCTTAGTTCTCACAAAATCTATTCTTAGGGGCTGCAGAGGTGGTTCAGTGAATAAAGCCCATGCCATACATGCTTAAGGATCACAGTTCTGATCCTCAGCACTTGAAGTCCCAGCACTCCAGAGATGGAGATGGATTCCTCCTGATAGCTGGCTAGATACACTATCCAGATTGGTGAGTCCTATTTGCAAATAAAAGACTCTGCCTCAGTAAATAAAATGGATAGTAATCAAAGAATACACCTAATCTTAACCTCTGACTTCCACATGCAACCACGCACACACAAAACCACATACACGTGTGCCTACCTAATCCACCCATACACATGTATGTATGTAGGATATACAAAGAACTAAAAAATTAAATAGTAAGAAATCAAACAACACAACTTAAAAATGGGTTGTGGAACTAAATAGAGAGTTTACAAAGAAGAAATACAGATGGCATATAAACATCTAAGAAATGTTCTACATCCCTGGTCATCAGGGAAATGTAGATTAAAACTACATTGAAATTCCATCTCTCTCCTGTCAGAATGGCTACCGTCATGAAAAAAATTTACCATAAATGCTGGTGAAGATGAGTAAAAACAGGAACCCTTCTAAACTGTTGGTGGGAATGCAATCTGGTCTTGCCATTGTGGAAATCAGTTTGGAGGTTCCTGTGACAGCTAAAAATAGATCTAACATATGACCCAGCTATACCACTCCTAGGCATATAACCAAAGGACTCATCTCACTACCTTAGAGATATTTGCTCAACCATGTTTATTGCCACTCTATTCACAATAGCTAGGAAATGGAACCAGCCTCAATGCCCCTTAACTGATGAGTGAATAGTGAAGATGTGGCACATTTACACAATGGAGTTCTACTCAGCAGTAAAGAAAAATGAAGTTATGAAATTTGCAGGAAAATGAGTGGATCTGGAAAGTATTATACTTAGTGTGGTAACCCACACCCAGAAAGGCAAACATCACATATTCTACCTCATATATGGATCCTAGCTACAAATGATTGGACTGCTATGTGAGTAGGAATAATATTCAGTAGCAAAGGTCAGTAAATTAGAAAGTAGATATAAAAGAAATAGAAAGGGAGGGGGAGACTTAATAAGATGGCATTATATATATGTAAGTAGAACAGATTAATGGGGGTGAAAAGGCCTAAGTGAGGTTATGGGAAGAGATTGAGTAAAGGAAAGGTGGAGGGAGGGCTAATCAAAATTTAAGAGGATATAAACAAGTCATATGGAAACCAAATTTTGTAAAATAGAATACTCAGAAGCCACAGATTGTTACTAGAAAATTTTCACTGCCAGGAATGAGATACCTTCCAGTGAGTTGTTGTCCAGGGAGGTCCCCGATTTCCCCAAAACATTACAGACCATTACTGAGGTCCTTGGTTTCCCACCAGGAATATATGGTAAGGCCCTATTGCTAAAGACTCCACATACTTGGGCTGCAAGGTCACTGAGAAATACTGCTGGAGCTGAGCTGAAAATCTCATCCATGTAGATCAGCTGACAGAAAGCTGGAAAAAGCCATGCTGTATGCAGCTCAATGGGAGAGAGGGATATCAGCAGTGAAGATACTCAACAGTGGACACTGCAAGCCTTATATTCGGCCAACCAGGCCAAATGAGCCAATGGGTGCACTAGTGGCACAACTGTTTGGGGGAAACCAACCCCCATAACATAATTGGACTGGAGGCCCGCTCCATAGGAGGGAATACATCCCTGGTAGTCATGAGCCCTAGGGGTGTAACATCTGCCACTGTCTGGCTAAATGTATATACTATGCTTATCGAACTGCCCAGTAAGCAGTTCTCTTAATGTTCATACCCATATATTAATGCTATTCTCACTTTTGGTTAGAGAAGCTTCTCTTTTCAGATTGCAGGGAACTTAGGATGACTCAGAAGGCACCATAGTGCTGAAAAGAAGCTACAGAGGAGTGCTCATCACCGAAATATCTCTATCACACCTTCCAAGGCTCAGGGTCCATTGCACAAGAGGTGGCAGAAAGAATACAGGAGCCAAAGGAAGGGGAGGACTCCTTACAATGTGCTCCTCCAGACACAAAATGGCCTGGATATCATGACTTCACTGTGCCCAACACTACCTACAAAAGACCATCATAATAGGAGGAAAAGATCATGACATCAAAATAAAAGAGAGATTCATTGAGAGGGGTAGGGGATATGATGGAGAGTGGAGTTTCAAAGGGGAAAGTGAGGGAGGGAGCAAATTACCATGGAATATTGTTTACACAATTGTGGAAGTTGGCAATAAAAAATACATACACAAACATGCACCTCCACAAACATTATGAAATATAGTTTTAAACTAAACTCTTCACATTTAAGACCACACTGTTGATTATTTTAGCTGCTCTCATGAAGAATTTTGAGGACCAACGAAAAGAAAACTCTCCACTAACTTTAAATGTATAGAGTATCAAACGACTGAACATCTGTCCTTAGAAACATTGATATGCAAATGACATCAGATGTCCTGTCTTTATACATAATAGATTTTCCTTTAAGCCTTTAATAACATTTAATTTTCCTTTTGATTAGGCCTTTAAATAAACCGTAACTTATTTTGTAACTATAGTGTCAATTGTAGAATAGTTTTTAGGTTGCATTTGTCAGTTCATTATACACTACTTTAAAAGACAGATTTGGGAGCTGGAGAGATTGCTTAGTGGTTAAGGCATTTGCCTACAAAGCCTAAAGACTCATGTTTGACACTCCAGGTCCCATGTAAGCCAGATGCACAGTGACACAAGCTCCAAGGTAGCACGTGCACACAAGGGGGTACGTGCACCTGGAGTTCTATTTCCATGGCTGGAGGTCCTGCCACACCAGTTATCTCCCCCCCCCCCGCCACTCTCTCTGTCTCTCTTTTATAAAAAAGACAGTGTCTTGAGCTTGCCGAGAGAGAGAGAGAGAGAAAGAGAGAGAGAGAGAGAGAGAGAGAGAGAGATTGAGATTTGGGGGTTGGAGAGATGGCTCAGCAGTTAAGGCACTTGTCTGCTGAGCCTAACTACTTGACTTCAATTTCCCAGTACCCACAAAAACACTTAATGCACAAAGCTGGCTTCTTTGCCTTCTTCTATCTATAAATTGCAAATACACTCAGGACTGCCTAGCCCTCTGTTGTTCTTTTGAGAACCATCAGAAGAATGTCCATCAGTTCATTATATACTACTTTAAAAGACAGATTTGGGAGAGGGAGAGATTGCTTAGTGGTTTTAAGGCACTTGCCTGAAAAGCGTAAGGACTCAGGATAATGAACTGCCCATCAAAGAATGTTTTCATGACCATAGTTATGTCCCTTATGACCAAAGTAATGATTGAATTTAGCCATCTTTTCCTACCCTCCTATTCTAGCTTTTATCTTCAAACATAAATTACCAGTAAGGCATTTATTTTTTAACCTCTAATATGTTAATATCTAATATCTAAATGTTACATATTATAATAATATACATCTTCCTCCATTTCCCCTCTTGATGCCCCTGCTATTCTCAGTGGTGTTTCCAGTTTGTGAAGCTTTAACATTTGCAATGCTGATGTCAACCTAGCTCAGAAAGACACACAAGCTTAGACTACTCAGCTTGGTCATCAAGACTCCAATATACCATTATTATCAAACTGACTTTCTCAAAAAGTCTTTCCTTTCAAGGGTGTATTAGATGAAAGCTAGATTTGAGAGACTGAATTATGCCTCTCTTACTACCATTTGTGTCTTCTCAGACATATCCTTTAATCTTGAATCCGCATTTTCTTACCTATATGTTAAATATATTAGTACTTGAGGTTATCGTGAATGCATGGAAAGCCTCACAATATTGACTTAGTATGCAAAGGCACAGTAAGAGCCAGGAAATGGCACTGCATAGCAAATGTGGTATGGTTGCTTATATCATTCTTTCTTGTCATTCAAACGCTAGGCTGGACATGGTGGATCATGACTGTAATCCCAGAAATTGGGAGGCTGAAGCAGGAGGACTGTGAGCTTAAGGTCAATCTGGGCTACATTGAGAGCTCCAGGAAAACCCTAGCCTTCAGAGTGAGACTATGTCTCCAAACTGGGGTCAGCAATTAAAGGTGCTTGTTTGCAAAGCCTGATGGCCTGCGTTTGATTCCCCAGTACACGTGTAACATGCAAAAGCCAGATAGATGCACAAAGTGATGCATGCATTTGGAGTTCATTTGTAATGGCAAGGTGCCCTGACATGCCCATTTCCTACCTCTCTCTCTCTCTCATTTCAAATAAAAAAATTAGGGCTGGAGAGATGGCTTAGTGGTTAAGCGCTTGCCTGTGAAGCCTAAGGACCCCAGTTCGAGGCTCGGTTCCCCAGGTCCCATGTTAGCCAGATGCACAAGGGGGTGCACGCGTCTGGAGTTCGTTTGCAGAGGCTGGAAGCCCTGGCACGCCCATTCTCTCTCTCCCCCTCTATCTGTCTTTCTCTCTGTGTCTGTCGCTCTCAAATAAATAAATAAATAAATAAAAGTTGAAAAATAGTGGAAAAAAATTAAAAAAATGTTTCTACAAAAGCCAACACTGAACAAAGAAACAACCAGCTCTGCTGTCTCATCCACCACTACAACGAGAGACCTCTCTCTGCTCACATATTTTGCTGGCAAAAATGAACTTAAACAGAGCTATCTTTTCTAACACACATGTCTTTTGTTTTCAATTTAATTGTGGAAATTTGAACGTAGTACCTCAACATTCCTATTCTATGCACATGAAGCAGCAAGCCAGCACAGTCATATTTACCAACAAAGTACAATGCTAGTTTGTTTCCCTCACACTTGTGTCCAGAGGGAAACTGACATTACAAAGTGCTCCCGTGCCGTCTGAGTCCTCCCTCGTGACGGGCCACTGTGACAGTGTGTGAGCTTGGAGATCATTGTTGTAGCATTATTCTCGCTCTCTCTCTCTCAAGAAAAGTAACATTTTTTTGTCATATTTTCCCATTAAAAGTACATAAGCTCACTTTTACTCTCTTCTTTTCAGCATGCACACATATAGAACTTGTAAGAGAACGTGAAAACTGAATGTATCGTCTGCATTTGGGCACAATATACTCCCAGAATGTAATTTAACATGAACAAACATGGACTCTACTGCACACTCATGAAAGCCGCTCAGGGTCCAGAAATAAACATTCTGGGATGCTCTGCGGGCCAGATGTGCAAGCTGTTAGGTGGCATTGTGGGAACACGGAGAATGAACCCAGGCCCATTAACTTAAGATATTCCTAGAGTGGCTTGCCTTTTTCTTTGTGAAGCTGTAGAAATAAGTCCTTTACCCACCACCCCTTACTATTAATCCACACTTTCTTATTGTTCACATTGATTAAAACAGGAAACCAGGGGTACATTTTAGAAATGTGCTCTGATGGGCAAGTAGGAAGTTGCACCTAAGCCAAAGTATGTATGAACACATTTTTCTCTGAAGCCTAATATTGTCTGTTTTTCCTCTTTAGCTACCTCACAAAATTCACCAAGATTTCTCCCCATTTTTATGAACTATGATCTTCAGTAGACTGCTCTGTTACTCCAACACACAGTGTCCTCACACCCTCATTTAGAAAACCAAGAAATTGCTATATATGCTATTAAAGTATATATGCTATTAAAGTTATTTTGAAGTGATGATCCACCTCAGTCAAAAAAGAAAGAAAGAAAGAAAGAAAGAAAGAAAGAAAGAAAGAAAGAAAGAAAGAAAGAAGAAAGAAGGAGGAAAGAAGAAGAAGGAAGAAAGAAAGAAAGAAAGAAAGAAAGAAAGAAAGAAAGAAAGAAAGAAAGAAAGAAAGAAGAAAGAAAGAAAGAATAAAGAAAAGAAAAGAAATAAATAAACAGAGCTCTCTGGGTCAAACTCTCATCACTCTCTTCAATGCCCCGAGAAATGGTTGCCAAGTTTCTGGCCAGTGAGTGACATTTCATATTCACGCTGGTATACTTTTAAACACAAACCATCCTGAGCTTCTCTTTGTTCTCGATATGTCTGTTTCCGTCATCCTAAGGAAATGCAACAGCAGTCAAACACAGGTGTTTGGGCATGGCCTAACAACTAAGGTTCTTTGTCCTTTTTTTTTTTTTTTTTTTTTTTTTTTTTTTTTTGGTGTCTATTATTTTTTAAGGAGGATCTGTTTTAATGTATAAGGAAAAGTCACGAAGTCTGATCCTGAGGACTCAGCATGCTCTCTAGTTGTCTGAAATTCTCTCTGAAGTCCATGGGAATTTTACGCTCCATACGGCTAGGCTCATAATTGTTAAGTGAGGAAATATCTAAGGGAACAGAAATTTAAAGTTAATGTAGGGAGTGGGTGAATCCTAAATGCAAAATAAAGTAATTTTGTTATTGTTGTTGGAAAAAAAAAATGTGGAGTTTAAACAGCACATTTATTTCGTTTTAATTTCTGGGCTGTCAGACACCAGCTCTGAAGCCCTGATTTGTAACACATGCGGGGGCCCTTTGAAGTTCTGACTGTTTTTAAATGTTTTTTATTTTTAACAATGGCAGAAAGATATAAAGAAATTAAACTGCAACATAATCATAAAACCAAACCTCTGGACTCCTGATTTACACATTGTCATTCTTGCAGGTTTTCATGACTTCATTTTCAAAGCCTGATTGTGACACATACCATTTTGTATTTTTTCCTCTAAGATCAGACTTCATCTTTTCTACAACCCTTAAAAGTCAGGCATTCTACTTTTATTTTATTCAACCAAAAAATAGCTTAGAGTATTCTTTTGAAACCAAGAAAGTTACAGTTAAATACAGCACATTTTACTAAATGGAATCGCTTTTTGGAGATAAAAGACATAGAAATATAGGGTTTATAAAATACTCTTAAAGTACCGAGTTCTCTTGTCATTAAGATGAAAATTTACCTTATGTTTGAAGAAACTCCAAGAAAATGTCTGTCGTGTTTTCATTTACTTTTTTTTCTATTTATTTATTTATTTGAGAGGGACAGAGAGAGAGAGAGAGAATGAGGCGGAGAGAGAGAGAGAGAATGAGGCGGAGAGAGAGAGAGAGAGAATGGGTGCGCCAGAGCCTCCAGCCACTGCAAACGAACTCCAGACATGTGTGCCCCCTCGTGCATCTGGCTAACATTTTCTTGGGGAACTGAGCCTTGAACAGGGGTTCTTAGGCTTCACAGGCAAGCGCTTAACCACTAAGCCATCTCTCCAGCCGTGTTTTCATTTTCTAATTACAAAAGGTCCTTGCAAAATATTTCAAAGGTGTTTAATAAAAGCTGTGCTGACAGATGCTGCATTTGCAACACACACTACACATATGCACATATGTAAGTCTCAATGTCTTAATCATGTATATTCAGTTAAGATTGTTCATCAGTGGTGATGCATGTTTTTTAATAATACACACAGGCATGTTGTAATACAATGACATGCTTTAAATTTAAATATATGGATGAACAGCTAATTTCCAAATCATGATTTTTATTCTATATTTTCCTCTATAATCTCTTCTGGGTTTTATAATAAAGAGTATTCACATGTTTACAATGTTAACAAACATTGCTATATGTCATTCAACCTCATTTCATTGTGTGTGTGTGTGTGTGTGTGTGTGTGTGTGTGTGTGTGTGCGTGTGTGTGTGATCCTGTGTTTGCAGGTGCATATGTGTGAGCACAGGGGTATATGCACATATATACACATTGCATGTGGAAGCTTGAAGACAACCTCAAGTGTCATCCTCAGGAATGTCGTCTATTTTTTTAAGACAATGTCATTCAGGAACTCAAGTAGGCCAGAATTGCTGGCCAGTGAGTCCCAGGGATTCCTCTGTCTCTACCACCTCACCAGTCCAGGGACTGTAAGTGGGCAGTTATGCCTGGCTATTTTACATGGGTTCTGAGTCTGGAACTCAGGTCCTCATGCTTGCAAAGCCGTCTATCTCACCAGCCCCACTCTTTTCATTGTTATAGTGAAATGACTATCCAAAGGTGTCTTTTTTCTATATTCCTAAAGGGCAAATATTTTTAAACAATGCCTTTCATCTAATATATTGACCTGTGATACAATTGTAGTGACAATTTGTCATCTTTCATGTCAAGTTCCAAATATACAGGTCAGTGTGATAGGGGGAAGTTGAGATAGCTATTCCAGCAGTAGTGTACTGATGTTAGCTCACCTGACTTTTGAGAACTGATTGCCGAATTTTCCGGAATCCGGTGAGCCAGATAGAAAAAATAACATTATTAATTCTTAAATGATATTTTGTTAATTTTACTTTATACAATATTTATTTGTTTACAAGAGAGAGAGATACAGAGAATGGGCGCATCAGGGCCTCTATCCCCTGCAAAAATTCCAGATGCATGTGCCACTGGCTTTATGTGGATCCTGGAGAATCAAACTTAGGTCATTAGGTTTGGCAGGCAAGTACCTTAACTAATGAGCAATTTCGCCAGCCCTGTCTAAAATGTACAAATTGTATTTTAACAATGTATTAGATACCCCCCCAGGCTTACATCATAATTGTTTTGCTACATTTTTTTTTCTCTAATATATGACTTAGTTATACTCACTGTATCCATACAGTAGAAATTCCTGGTTTGCGCTTGGGCATCTTTTCTCAACTCATGTCAGTATCTTTCACATGGGTAACCTAAAAGTGGCCAATCCGTGTCAGTCCATATGGGCTGCTATCACAGCGAACCGCTAACTGGGTAGAGGACAAAGCAGAGAAACTCACTTCTCACAGATTGTGAGATTGGGAAGTCCAAGGCCAAGATGCTAATAGGCTGGTGTGTGGTGAGGGGCCAATATCTCCTTCATCCATAGCAACTTTTCACCAGGCCGTTGTATAGTGAAAGGAGCAAGGGAGGTCTTTGTGGCTTTTTCTTCTTCTCAGAACAATAAACCCATTCCTGAGGGTTCCACTACCCTTTGCTTATTCATCTGCCCAAAGCCTCACCTCCTAACACTGGTAATTAGGTTTCAACATGTTAGCTTTTGAGAGACAGAAACATTCAG
This sequence comes from Jaculus jaculus, assembly GCF_020740685.1. NCBI lineage: Eukaryota > Metazoa > Chordata > Mammalia > Rodentia > Dipodidae > Jaculus > Jaculus jaculus. Next base: position 31,987,380 of record NC_059117.1, on the reverse strand, counting down.
ACTATAGCAGTAGGAAAAGTTTTGTCATTTACAAAGCTGTTTTTAAAATGTTCACCTGAAGAGGCACTTCATTTACCAAGCATTTAGTAAAGTCCCCTGGCAGGGCATGGTGGCGCATGCCTTTAAGCCCAGCACTCAGGAGGCAGAGATAGGAGGATTGCCATGAGTTCAAGGCCACCCTGAGACTATGTAGTGAATTCTAGGTCAGCCTGAGCTACAGTGAGACCCTACGTTGAAAAAACTAAAAACAAAAACAAACAAAAATGTCCCCTGTACCCAAGTTATTCAGAAGAGCTAATCAACAATTTTATGTTAGTATTTTATCTTTGGTATTTCAAGTAAGAACTGGCAGGTAAAATTTATTATTGTCAGCCTTATATGGGGGATACTGAATAGGAAAATGAGAATACATAGAAAACTCTTTGTTCTCCCTGAAGCCCAGTGCTGCTCAGACTTCCCACAACCAGACACTGATCACACTTCCTCAGCATTTCTTTAGTCCCATCCCTGCTACTCAGCATGTTCAACTTCTGTTGCTTTTCCCATCTTCTACTTTTGAAACGTCTTCCTCTCTCAAATCAAGCTATATTTTCACAACTGTGGAACCATCTCACTCACAGCTTTGATGAAACATACTGTGTGATGTCAACAGTAATTAGGAAGTTAGGATAAGATTCCTTTTATTTCTTGGCACCAGATCAGCTACATGTGGTCCAAGTGAAACATGAACAAAATTATACACATTATCTTCTTAAAGGAGGGGGATAGGAGTATGTAGTGCTATGTCATTACCTTAGAATTTTGGACTGGCAGTGTCTAGAAGGGAGGTACCAAGGATGTCAAGTAGCCTAATCCCTTAAGTATTAAATAATCATCAGATGGGTTGCCAAACTCCCTCCCATTCGACTTAGACAACAGCCTCCATCTACAAATGAAAAACATTTCTAAGTCAAGTGGTTTCAATCCTGCTATTCTGATATGAATGACTGTCTTGAATGCAAACAGACTTTAGACATAGAAAATTCAGATCTTTCTCCAGAAGGGATGTGGAAGAGATTTGGATAAGAACTAGGGAAGTCTGACTATGGGACTTAGCCATGTGTTAAAGGATCCCATTATTTCTATAGCTTTACAAAAACCTTTTCTCTAGTCCTCAAAACAGCTAACTACCCCTTGAATTCAAAAGAGAAACAGAAAATATTAAGCAGAATAAACACTCATTTTTATATATTACAACTGAACAGTTCCTACTTAAGAACTCTTCTTTAAGATTTTATTTGAGATAGGTTCATAGTTCTGTGGGAAACGTTAGTTTTGAAATCTCAGAAATCCTCCCTTAGCCTTGCAAAGGCTGCAATTATAGACATGTGTCAACACACCTGGCTCCAGATAGTGTTCTGATAGTTGAGGATTGGTATGATTTGCAGTTCAGGGGTGAGAAAATTACTAAGTATATTATCTATGCTTTGGTATGACATCATGTTTAAGAAAAATGACCATAATATTCATGAAATAGTTATATCTGAAATCTGCCCTGGTTTAACACAAGTCTATTTTAGTTTCAGTTTTAGGCAATAGAGGTTCCTCTAATTTTATTTAGAATGTTATTTTTGTCACATGTAATTATTTCTCTTTTTAATTGAAATATAAATGATGTTTCCTTATTTCACACTATTGACATTTGGATTAGATAATGTTTTGCTATGTGGAAGTGCTTCTTGCTCCACTGAAAGTTCAGTTACAAACTTCTGTCTCCCCACTGCATGCTGGTAGCACCCTCTAGTTGTAGCAATCACAATGTCCCCAGACACAGTCCAACTTCACTAAAAGCCTTAAATGATCTCTACTTAAGAACCTTCAAATTAGGCTAATTTTCAGAGAAAATGTTATATGATACATATGGATGTTTCCTATGTATTGGTGAAGAAGAAAATTCCATAATCCCCATTGACTGGATATTTTTAGTTCTCCCAAAACTTTTAAAATATTACTCTCTTGAGTTTTCCTTAAAAACCAGGAAAATCAAATTTATGTCCTTTTTTCACAGATTAAGAAAGCTGAATATAAGAAAGGACAGTGACCTCTCAATGATCCCTCAGCTGTGGTGCAGAACTTAAATATATTAATTTCTGGTAATTATATTTACATATTCTATGAAAACCTAAGCTCTGAGAATGTAAAAGTACTAAAATCAATGTGATTATCAGCCTGTATTTTAAGTTTACTTGTAGAATACCAATCTTCTGTAAGAACATATCTAATTTATAAAATACAAGCACTTTAAAGTGGTTCCCATATAAAACTTTTCTGCTATATGTGTTAATAGGTAATATAATCAGTTAGGTCTTGTTAGGTCTTAAAGACAAAATATAATTAGCTGGAAATAGTATTGCAAAGATGCATAAAACATGCAGTTACAATTCTATGTATATATAGTAAAATACCCCAATATGTATAGCACAGGTATGGATTTGATCAGAAATAATCCTGGCAAGGTGCCTTGAGCCCACACGTTCAAGGTTCTTTTGTATGGCAGTGATACTAAGCGTGACCAGCCTTTCTAATAGCCATGCTAAAGACATTATCCTACCAATATGTCACCACCTTACTAAAAGTAAGATAAATTCCTAGCAACAATACCTCATGTATTTTGAGTATTCCCTTTGGTGGGTTTGTTTTCTTTATGGAAAGATCTGATTACATATCACTGGGCTGCATAACATCAAAGTCAATGGTTTACTCTTGCCCAAGCAACTATGTAATTATGGCTTCAAGTCCATTGTCATTCTCATAAGGGATACATTGACATCACTTGATTCTACTTTGGCTTTCCAGATTGTGGGATTACACACCTTTCATAAATTTTTCTCTGACTAATAACATGGCATCACAAAATCTGCAGGAATTTTTCATACCAGCATTGATACTCAACCCAAAATAAAAGTAACATGATATTTTTAATATATTTTAAAGTTGAATTAGTATATATTAACTGTACATACTTAGGGGATATAGTATGACCTTTGAGCACGCATGAACAATGTACAATCTCCAGAAGAGAGTGGCTAGCATATCTGTTACTTCACATATAAACTGGTTTCTATGGGTTGAAAATAGAGCTATTTTGAAATATTCACGTAATTGTTGTCAACCATAGTGATCTTGCTGTGCAGTAGTAAATTAGATATGCTTTATCCCATCCAACTGCACACCTGTGTCCACTATCCATCCTCTGTTTCCACACTTTTCTCAGGCTTTGGAAACCTGGGACATCTCTTCTATTTCTTTGCAGTCACATTTGTAGTTCTTTTCCACATACAAAAGACAACAAATGTCTTCCCTGCTTGATGTACATCCTTATGTTGCAAATGACAAATTTCACTTTTTATAGGTAAATAATATTCCATTTTGTATAAGCACCATGTTTTTAAAAGTATTCATCAGTTGGTAAAACTCCAGGGTGATAGACTTTTCATGATATCATTTGTCTCCTATTTAAAAGACATTTAAAATAAAACTTTACTATTTGTGTGTACAGCAACTTGAAATTCGCATTACATCTCACCTAGTGACAGACATGGCTGGCTTTCATTCTCACCATTCTTCCTGGAAGGGGTTTTCCAGATCATAACATTCTAGTGATGTGAGTGAAAGTGCACTTGTCCTCTACCTAAAACCGTTTTTTTCCATTTAAATTTAAAATGAAAGAATGCTGTAAAAGGACCACTGTACTCAGGAATCACCCCAACACAGGCTCTACTCAGTTACTATTGGAGGTGTGCACAGAAGATTATCTCTTTCTGTTATGTACTGACATTAGGGATAGATCCCTCACATGGGGATCATGCAGTTTGTCTTGGAGCTGCAAACATGCATCACTACACTCAGGATAGTTCCTCAACATAAGGGTCCACTTGGCTGGTATGAGAGCTGTGTATAAAGTGAATATCTCTTGTGGATTACAAACTGTTGCATAGCCATCATTGTGATTTCTTCCTTTCTCACACAGCTGTTCCTGATATGGAAAGGCAGGTCTTTCTTCTAACCTATGCTCTCTTTCCCCAGGTTTACAAGTTAAACTTTCCTATTTCTAGTATGTAGGCTCCTAGATACTCACTGCTCCAAATTAACCCTTCTTCCACTTACAACATTAATAAAAAGACCATATAGTTCTGTTCCCATTAGCTATTATTATGTCATTGCTACGTAAATGGCCATGAGAATTTATTGTATATAAATAATAATGAGCTTTCAGATCGGAATCTTTGGCTGCATTTAAAAAAGACTATTCTGGGGCTAGAGAGATGGCTTAGCAGTTAAGGCATTTGCCTGCAAAGCCAAAGTATCCTGGTTTGACTCCCCAGGACCCACATAAGCCAGATGCACAAGGGGACACATGCATCTGGAGTTCGTTTGCAGTGGCTGGAGGCCCTGGTATGCCCACTGTCTCTCTCTTTCTCTTTCTCTCTGCCACTTTCTGTGTCTCAAAGAAACAAATATTTATTTAAAAGACTATTCCAAGCCGGGAGGGGTGGCATGCGCCTTTAACCCAGAACTAGGGAGGCAGAGGTAGGAGAATCACCAAGAGTTCGAAGCTAACCCTGAGACTCCACAGTGAATTCCAGGTCAGCCTGAACTAGAATGAGAACCTACCTCAAAAAAAACAAACAACAAAAAAAGACTATTCCATTTAGTAAAATATACTGCATTTAGAAGTAGGCCCACAAATAAAAATCTTAAGGATATAGCTGACTATTTTGGGGAGCCATGATGGTGCAGATGCACTGGTTTTCCTTACCACTAATGTGTGTGTATGTGTGTGTGTGTGAGAGAGAGAAAGAGAGAGAGAAAGAAGAGAGAGAGAGAGAACGTGTGTGACAGATATAGCAAGAAGCAAGAGAATGAGTACGTATGTAAGAGCAATAGAAAAAGAGAACATATGTGAGGAATATAGCAGGGGAAGAGAGTGTGTTTGTGAAGGAGAGATAGCAAGAGAAGAGACAACATGCTTGTGTGTGTGAGAGAGAGATTGAGAATTTGTATGAGACAGATAGCAAGAGAAGGGAAAGAAAGAATGTGTGTGAATTTGAGGGACAGATAGCAAGGAAAGAGATAGAGAGAGAACTGTGTGTGTGTGTGTGTTATCTGTGTGTAAGCCAGAGGAAAACTTTAGATGTTGCTCCTCCCTGGTGCCATCCACTTTTTAAAAGTTTATTTATTTTTAATTAATTAATTAATTAATTAATTTGAGAGAGAGAGAGAAGATATGGGCACACCAGGCCCTCCAGCCTCTGCAAATGAACTCCAGACACATGCACCACCTTGTACATCTGGCTTATGTGGGCCCTGGGGAATCAAACCTGGGCCCCTTTACTTTGCAGGCAGGTACCTTTTCACTAAACCATCTCTCCAGCCACCCCCGCCCCCATCCACTTTTTTTTGAGACAGGACTTCTCACTAGCCTGCAATTTGCCACATAGGCTAGAATGGTGGGCCAGTGCACCCCAAGAATACACCCAGTGTTCCAATATGAAGTATGCACCACCATGCCTAGAATTTTAATGTGTTTTGGGGACTGAGGTCTTCATTCTTGCAAAGCAACCATTGACACAGCTGTCTCTCGAGCCCTCTTTACCATCCCATGTGTGGTGTGGTCTTTAGCCTCATTTTCCCCACCACACATAACTCTTATTTATAATCAAACATCCTCTGCAAATTCTGTTTTTCCAGTTCATGCATTTTAACAATAGTGACACTATTCTTTATCTTAACAACTTTAATTGTTCCTTGAAAAAATCCTTTCTATGAAAACACATCTACAGCTGTTTGATTATTAAGAACATGATCCAGAATTTATATCCAATGACACAAGCACTAGAAAATAACCATAATTTGGGGATGGGAGAAGAGAAACCAGGGCACACCAAAGAAATGCTATGAAGGGTAAGTACCAAAGGTCTAGCAACCTAAAATGCAGAGCTGGCTGAAATACTTTCAGGAATTGCAGACACGCTTCACATTTATCTCTGATGGAAATCTCTAACTTCCCTTCAAATAATAATGGCCTTTGCGAACAGAAAGGTACTGGTTAGTTCATGAAAGAAGGCTTTGAAAATAATATAATTTCATGTTAGCATTGATATGTCACAAGGTAAGGACACTTGTGATATGTAGCAACAATCTTTAATGGGAGCTTATTAGCAGAAGCAGATGTAAAGAGCTCCAGCACTCATAAATTAGGGATATCCCACCATCGTCCTCATTTTTAAGTTTATTTGTATGTGGAAAAGGAGAACAAGGGTGTATGGAAATTGCAGAATAACTTTGAGATGTCTGTACTCCACCTTCTTTATGACAAGTTCTCTTGCTGCTGCAAATGAACTGCTGAACTATAAAACAAATGACAAGAATTTCAACTTCTCCTGGATCAATCTCCCATTGCCATAGGCATGTTAGGCTCACAGATACAATGAACTCACTTTGTATCCAGCATTACATGGACACGGGGCTTGAGCTTAGGCTGGCAGGCTTTTTAAACAAGCACTTTTAACCACTGAGCCACCTCCCTAGCCTACCATATTGCTCTAGACATTTGCATAATCTTGAAGAGAAAAATAATGAACTATGTAAAGGAGTTTTGAGCACAGTTATTATGCATATGAGGAAGATAGGTGCCTGTCCATCCCTACTCTATATAGAAGTCCATGTTAAACCCTCAAGGGCTGGTAGGTCGGTAAGAGACATAAGGCCAGACTGTGGGTGACAGCAGTGTGAAGACACAGGTATGAGCACCAGGAGCTTCTGGTGGTGTTATGAGCAATCAACAAGAGATGGGGTGATGGGAGGATTCCCCATAAGCTTATGTTAAGTATCTAGAAAGTAGGAAACTCAGATAATAAATAAGTTATAGACATGTTTAAGGAGCCAAGTATTTTAGAATAAGTTCATACCTATTAATTGTTTTTTTTTTCTTCTTCCATAAGGGTAAAGACCGCATCTTTGTGAATTACTCTTTATTATCACAATGGCAGCACAGTCCCCTAGCACACACCCTCTGTAAATGTGTTCATTTGGTAGGCATTGGCACCTTCTTTGAAACAAAAAAGGCTAGGAATGCGAAGAAAAGTACTTATTGAATAATTGTGTTCTTTTTGTTTGTGTCATGTATGGGTATTTTTTTTTTTGTGTGTGTGTGTGTGTGTGTGTGTGTGTGTGTGTGTGGACACTAGAATCCGAACTCAGGTCCTCATGGTTTCACAATAAGCATTCCTAACTGAATTATCACCCCAGACAATCTACTTTTAATATATGGGTATGAAAAATTGAAAACAAACATATTTCAGTAAATTCCTACTACTTTTCAAGAAAGTAGCAATCCAGTTTTTATGTATTAGAAATAAATTGTAAAAACACATATTATTAAGTCCAAGATATTTTTAAGTTTGTACTTGTTCCATTGTTGGCTGTTTTAGAAAGACAGGGATTGTGTATATTGTAATTGTGATTATTGATTCTATAGACATCAACCAGAACCTCTGTTCTCAATAGCAGACAGCCTAATTCTGATCCTGGATCCTTTGCCAGTTGTGTAAAGGTTATGTGGAGGTGAACAGAATATGAGGTATCTGGCTCCAATTCCATTTGGAACATTAAAGTGACTCCAGATTGATAAAATAGAGAGAGTGAATAGCCAGCTTGACTACAAAGATCTCCTGCCAGAGTGATCCAAATGGTACATTCTTGAGTAATGGTGACGGACAATGAAAGGGGAAGGAGGGCTTAGGAATGGAATAGAAGTTTCCTTTCATCAGGGTTTAGTTGAGGATGTACTGAGAATAGATGAAAACATTTGGCAGAAAGATAACCAAAAACATGAGTATAAATTGCTGGAAAAAAAAAAGATTAAAAAAACCTTATTTCCTCTAAGGATATGAAAACTCACCCTTTCCATGGTCAAATCCTGGCAGCCAGTGAGATAATGGCTAAAGGGAAAACTCAGAGAAGTTAAAAACAGAAATTCTATGGCTGTTCTCAGAAAGTGGTAGGCAGGAAATGCCAATGAAGGTCTCTTTAAATTGGCAAGAAGAGTGTCACATTAAGAAGTTAAGGAAGATGAAAATGGATTAAACTGTAAAAGAATTATTGCTAACAATGGTCTAACATTTATCACTGCTTAAGAACTCGTGCAAATATTTCACATGACCTAGGACCAAAGTGCACTTATCTCTTTTTACAAATTAGGAAGGCACCTCCTTTCTCATACATACACTGATCAATACACTTTCCCCTAATCTGAACTTGCAAGTATCTTATGCAAGAAAACTGCTGAATACTACTGTTCACAGCCCCTTAATAACTATATCATGTTTTATTACATGAGGCCAGCAGCCTTTCCTGCAAGGCCTCACTTTTTCTGCACAACTGCTATCAGTCAACTTTTAGTGCAGTGCCCTATGTAAATCAATGCTGTTACCGTGAGGGATTTTACTTATTAAAATCACTCAAAGGAATGAGGCTTGTGAGAGCTCTGGAAGCACAAACTTATCTATTTTAGGATAGAGATGTGTTTTACTTAGAAATAGTATCAAATTTCTTTTTCCCCACATTTACTTTTTTTCTTTTTGTAATGTTTTATTTGTATTTATTTATGTGTGGGGGGGGTGGGGAGAGGGAGAGAATGCGCACGCCAGGGCCTCTAGCCACTGCAAATGAACTCCAGATGCATGCGCCACCATGTGCATCTGATGTCTGTGGGTCCTGGGGAATCAAGCCTGGGTGTTTAGGCTTCGGAGGCAAGTGCTTTAACTGCTAAGCCATCTCTGCAGCTCTGCCCCCCACTTGTCTATTCCTGAGACACTAAATGAAAAGCTGTTCTTCTTTTGTTTATATGCTAATGCAATTACTTAGAAAATATATTCTAAGAAATACAAGACATTTAACTGAAGTAAGCATATTTTTATTTATTTGGTGAGGCAATTTATTCACCCCTCCCAATTGTTACAGTTGCTCATAGGCAATACTATTGGAGTTGAAATAATGTTAGAGGGTTTCAAAAACTGCTTTATCTTCATTATATTGAAAATTCTATTCCAAACAAATCTTTGGGGAAATCTTTTTACTGACATACTTTTCTTTCATAGCTTTGTTTCAAACACAGAACGGTATGCCTGCCAAAACCTCATTTTTTCCCCCTAATTTTGGCTAAAGGCAGCCTTCTGGAGACTTCATTTCCCCCACCCCTCCATACATCTCACTATGATGGTTCTCCCTAGGACACCCTAGAGGGCTTTGCCCTAATCCATATTTTACTAAGCAGCCCTAGGAGTGAGAAGGATCGACCATTCCTAAAATTTCATTAAGCAAATACTAAAAAGCAGTGAAGGGCTTTCAAGTTGTGAAAGAAAGCAGCCCTAGAGCCTGTGTCCCACAAGGGCAGACATTGCAGTTTTCAGTCATCCTCAAGGAACACAGGGAATGTGGAGGATTCTCTCTGTCACTCGTTTCAGAGGCCTCTGTCTCCAGAGGCCCTCCCCAATGACATAACTTTATTGCATAGCAGGATGCCATTGGGAATGAAGCTATTTCTACACATATCAGAACAATTTGATGTGTAACTTTTCCTTTGCCACTTTATAGAGTTATGGGAAGGGTAGAAAAAAAAAAAGAAAGAAAGCAGGTACCAGCAAAGTTTGTGATGAAATTAAATCTGGCACAAAATAATGTGACATACCCCTGGGAAAGATGAGAAAGACTTGTTAATCCAGTAGATCAGAAAGCTATATATGGAGATATGAACATTAATAGGATTCAATTAAAAATATTTGCCTGATATATGGAACTTACTTTTACAAGTGACATGGAACAATCCTACTCAGTGTTCAATAAGTGTGAATGGACCCAGTTGGATGACATATAGTTGGTTCATGGACATATTTGCGTATGCTAAAATACTCCTTCTGCTCAATTTGGTTATTACTCATCATCATTGAGTTGGTAATAACTATTTCACGAGAAACACACAGTTACAAAAATCCCACCATATTGTGTGTCTCAAAGACACAGTTTCAGTATCAAGCTTTCCTTTCTTCTGTCAGTTACACAGACAAAATAAAAGGTCTTTGAAAAAGGAGGGCTTTTTTTTTTTTTTTTAAATCTTTGGAATACTTTAATACTGTCCCACTAGACAGCCAAAGAATCATGAGAGAAAATGCATTATTCACACAGACTCTCTCACACACACATACACACACCATATATATATATGTATATATGATCTGTTACAATATGGGAGCTCTGGGAATTAAACATCTTGTTGAGAATCTCTGCCGTTTTTTATTAAACGATCATGATTAATGTCACAGAACTTAAGCAATCTTTGAAAAGAAGTCAAAATGTGCCACAAAAATTCACTTGATTGTGCCAGTGGGAATATTTCCTAACATAGTCCCAAACTTCAAAAACAGTATAAAAGCATGTAAATGGAGTGAGGGGAGGATCCAGCCATCTCTTCCCAAGTACACTTAATTTATTCAACAGAAAAAATGTTGGGAAAGTTGTGGCTCTCATTAGCATGAGAAAGAAAATGCAGAGGTATCTATATACTGGCCTGTCCACATGTTGTTTTTCCCAGAGCAGGGTGGTATTCCTATTTCTTATGGCTTCATGTCACCAGTCTGCAACCCAGATTGTAACTTTAAGATGTTATCTCATGGCTGCTCAGATAAACAGCCCATTATGTTTTTATGGTGGGCAGTTCTGAATCCTCAGGGGATTAGAAGATATTGGCTGAAGTTTGTGATTCCCCGCTGGACTATCAAGGGGTCCATGGGATCTTGTCCGGACTATGTCTTTAAGCAAACACCTCTCTCATAATGGTGTTCTCACACTGCCTTCTTGGCCATGGACTTCAAAAGCTGAGGGACAAAAAGGCAATAACCCTTAATATAACAGAGTTAGCCTAGTGGGGGCAGACAGGGCAAAGGTAAGGCGTCTCAAGGTTGGCATTTGTGTGTTTAGCCACATGGGGTGATTAGGGGCCATCTGTTCTCTGGTGGGCTAACTCATTGTTTCCACACCATGTCAGGATCAAGTACATTCCATGCTTACTGCTGTCATACTCTAGTGTTCCCTGTTCCTAATGATACAAATCTTGTTTGCTTACCTTTGATCTCTAAATAACAACCGTGTATGTATGTACTTGCCTACATGGGTGCCGCGTGTGTGCACTGGGAAATTCCAGTTGGTTTTATAGACCTGAAAGTAGGATGCTCACAACCAAAGCAAAGCTCAACTATGTATCCATCATCTTCTGCCCCGGAGAAAAGCCTCTGGAAACTATGCACATGGAATTCTGTGTTTTGTAGACTTTTTTTTTTTTTTCTGTTGTATTTTTTAAGTAGAGAAATACTAAGATTCACATAGAGAGGAAAACCCTTTTGATTTTTTCAAGTAGTTGTGTGGGTATGTACTATTTTACTCTCTTGAACATTTCATTGCAAAAAGTAGTCTTACAGTTGGGAAATTTGACATAAACAAAAACATGACTCTGTTAAAATTTTCATAACCAAGATGACATTGGCTTTTGTATTTCACATCATAAAGGATATGCACCTTATGTAAACTTAGATACGATTAATGTATACATTTGTCTTTAGCCAAATGAGGTGTTAAGTGACAAATTAGATCAAATGATTAAATTTTTACACAATGATTTTAAAAGACATCATTCCAGTAAACTCATGCTAATTATTCTGTACCTAAGGTAGTATTCAAATCTTCTAAAGGAATAATTCAACTACCACTAATTAGGTTAAATACGATGATTAACATTTGAATATAACCAGGCATGGTGAGGCCTGCCTTTAATCCCAGCACTTGGGAGGCAGAGATAGTAAGTAGGGTCACTGTGAGTTTGAGACCACTCTGAGACTACATAGTGAATTTCAGGTCAATCTGGACTACTAGAGTGAAACTCTACCTCAAAAAAATTAAAAAAAAATTGAATATAGGGGTTGTGAAGATAGTTTAGACGTTAAAGGTGCTTGCTTGTAAAGCCTGCTAGCCTAGATTCAACTCCTATGCCACCTAAGTAAGCCGGATACAAAAGATGGCACAAGCATTCAGTGTTTCTTTGCAGTAGGAAGAGGTCCCGGCACCCCCATGCACACATGCATACATATGTACAAATAAATGAACGTTTTATTTAAAAACTGAGTGTACTGCTTCTTACAGAATTTCTGAAATATATTATTACATTGATAAAAATTCACTTGAAATTTGCCTCTGTTCGTTGAATAACATCTGTGAAGCCAGTATCTTTAGCATAATCCAGGCTAGACTTTCCAATTCTTCATTAATATTAGGAAAACAACTTAAAAACCAAGAAAAGTCCAATGAAGTGCTTGTATAGGATTTGGGAGAGTAGATGACTTTCAGGAACTATGCTGCTTGTAGTAATGCTAGCCTCCAGGCTGCGTTAACCCAGCCATATTGATTGTTGTTTACCTCAGCATAACCTGAGCACCACAGAGAAAGTGTCCTGTACTGATGGGACCTCCAACTCACATTTTGATTCAGAGACAGAAAAGTATATCTCATCCAAAAGTTACGTTTTTAATCAGTGAAACCATAGCAAGTATAATCTGAGATTAAAACATGTTTTTTCATTAATAACAGTTTGCTTTGTGGAGAATCCAAAACCTAAGCCAAACTTTGGAAACTTTCCCTCTGAATAACTTCTTAACTCAACAATCGTCACGTTTTGTGGTATCATATTTTTTTAATTAAATTAATTTTAACTGATACAAATGTAAAAAAATTATACCTATTAATGAGGCATCATGTCATGTTTAGTACATGTATATTCTATGAATACTTTTATTATTAGGTCAAATATATTTATTTCTTCCAACATTAAAAACTTTCAAATTCCTTTTATCTGTTTTTGAAATGTCCAGTCACATTTATTAATTATAATCACCATCATGCTCTACAACACACAGAACTTTAAAAAATATATACATATAAACTTATTTACTTGAAATAGACGCAGAGAGGATGAGCATGCCAGGGTCTCTTGCTACTATAAACAAACTCAGGACACATGAACCACAGTGTGCCTCAGGCTTATATGGGCACCATAGGATTGAGCCCACACCAACAAACTTTGTAAGAAAGCTCCTTTATTGGTTGAGCCATCCCCCCAGCTCAGCACACCACAACTTCTTGAGCCTATCTAAGTGTAACTAAATACTCATTAACAATATATTCTCCATCTCTCCTTCCCTCCTACTTACACCAGTCTCTGTTAACCAGAATTCTCTTCCTAACTTCTGTGAGATCAACTTTTTTAGATTCTCTATATACATGAAACCATGTAGCCCCTGTGTTTCTATGCCTGGTTCATTTTACGTAGCACAATGATGGGATTTATTGTTTTATTTGAGAAAGACAGAGGCAGATGAGAAAGAGAGAGAGAGAGAACATGTGCACCAGGGTCTCCATCCATTACAAACAAACTCCAGACACGTGTGCCACCTTATGCATCTTGCTTACGTGGGTACTGGAGAATCTAACCTGGATCGAGTGCAGAGTAGGTTCCCCTGTGTACGTATATCACGTTTCCTGTGTCCATCAGTGTAAACAAAATTATTGTACTCAAAGGAGATATTTATTTTTGATCTAATATTTTAAATGAAGTAGTTTTAAACATATTGTCTAATTTGAAATGTTTTCTCAAAATAACAGACCTCTGAATTTTTACTATTCAAAAGTTCACCATACAGTGAAATTTATCATACCAATTGTTTGGTCATAAAGGCTACTAAGTTTAAATGACTTTTTAAAATAGGAAATGTCTTATTCATCCCAGCAATGTGGAACTGACTATAACACCTTGCAGATAAATTAATTAAATGAAAACATTTGGATGAGGAAAACATAGCATTTGTTTGATAGGAACTTCTAATAATTATTTTCATTGAACACATGAAATAAATAGCAAGTAAAACTTTCAAAGGAGACTAATTTGAAAAAATATAGAGAAATCTAGTACATCACTCAGCTGATCAGGTTGCCAAATACAGTAGCTTAAGCATACTTTTTTTCCAATGAGATAGAATGAAACTGAATGGGACCTACAAGTTCAATTAATTAACGTCTTGCAGATAAAGTACCAGAAGCCACACACATGATTCTTTGAACAATTTGTGGCAAACATTATTGGGGTTTTGGGGATCATATTGCTATTTATAGTCTATTCTAACTGTAATCTAAAAAGAGAAAATTATAAATCCTAGAAATTTGCTATATACAGGTTCTCTCTGGTCTTGGAGTATCATTTGAATTTTAAGAAACTAGTCAACAAATCATTATTTGGGAAATGTTATTTCTCTTTCCTTCCAAAGGCAGCAAAGCTTTGTCTATATCAGATGACTAGGAACTATATTTTCACTTTAATCACATCACTATAAATAAATATGTAAAAATTATTTAAACATATTTCTGAAAAACCCAGTAAGTCAATATTTTTTCTATGATTTAATTTTTTTTTTTTTTTTTTTGAGGTAGGGTCTCACTCTGGTCCAGGCTGACCTGGAATTAACTCTGTAGTCTCAGGGTGGCCTTGAACTCATGGTGATCCTCCTATGTCTGCCTCCCCAGTGCTGGGATTAAAGGCGTGCGCCACCACACCCGGCTCTATGATTTAATTTTTAAAATAACAAAATGTTAGTGAAAACATGTTTCGAGAAATGCAAGGAAGTTTCAGATCATGATTCACCCTTCAGGGAAAAATCATCTTATTTTCTAGGTTGAATGAACATTTGTTGGTAAATCTAGAATGCTGCATCCAGAGGTAGTACACAGTATTTTTTTTTTTCCTGCTTCGTATTTGGCCTCAGTAATTACAATGAATTTCCCTAATGGAACAGGTTACAATGTAATCCATCTTCTTTCTGTTTCTCTACAGATCACATTGGGCCTGAGTCTCAGTGACAGAACTTGCAGTCTGACAGACATGGAGCTCAGTCAATCTGCACTGAGTCACAGGCCCTGCAGAGTGACACTTGACAAATGCTCACTACAATTAATAAAATGACATTTATGTAGAATGACTTTATACCCAAAAATAAAATCTTAAGACACACTGTGGGAATGACTGGGTCTGATGTTGAATTTTACTGTGCTCTGCGTGACTCGACAGGGACAGAGATCCGGCTCAAGACTGGAAAGAAAACACTTAAGAGGGTCTGGTCAGATTTAACAGCATGAGTGAAATAGAACACCAAACAGGATGGGTCCCTTCCCTTTGAACTTGAGGCGTCTCATAGGCCTATGCTACTGAATTCTCTGGTTGGTTATGTGGTGCCAGACACTCAGTGGCACTTAATGAAGATAAGTTCTTTTAAGGGTAATGGTAACTGAATCCTGCCTCCAAACCGAGTGCTTTATCAAAGTCATTGTAAAGTTGGGGAAAAATCCCTTTTTTTTTTTTCCTTGAGTCTCAAAGCAATTTGTCTCTTTTCTACATTTTTCTTTTAAACATAGCATGCCAATCAATCTTCACACCAAGAGGCAGAAATTTTCCACAATTATATCTCAAAAATAAGTGTAAATATTTGTTGATTTATTTTTTAGAAATAAGATTCTATGGAAAATAAATTTTGAAAAATTGAACATTGTGGTGGTTTCAATGTAAAACATTCCCTAGACAGCCTCATCTGTTTGAACACTTGGTTCTCAGATGACGGCGTTATTTGGGAAGATGGCAGAATCTTTAGGAGGTAGAAGCTTGCTGGAGGAAGTGGGTCACTGGGGGTGGTCCCTGAGGCTTTATACTGAAGCCCCACTTTCTGCTTGACCTATGCTTTCTGACTGTAAGGTGACTAGCAGTTTCCCCCTCATGCTCTCATACTGCCGTACCTTCCCCATCCTCATGGAAAATATCCCTGCCCTGGAACAAGATTAAACCCTTTCTTTCCTTCAGTTGCTCCTGGTTAGGTATTTGCTCTTTAGTAAAGACAAAATAACTGAGAGACAAGAATCAATGGATATTTTGTTGGATATTTCACTTTTTTCATAAATAATTTCCTACACATTAGGAAATGAAAGCAGCATCTTTAATCTTACCTTTTGCACTAATGAAACTGCTGTTCACACCTTTTTAAGGTTCCTTGGTTATCCACATAGATACATGAGTCTTTAAGGCTGTATACCAAGGAGTACAGTATCCATATCCACACCAAGCACACTGCCTTCTTTCCAGCGTGGAAACATTTTCATCAAGTGGCATAAGTAGTAAAAATTAAGCATTAAATGCCATACTATTACTAGACATTTATTTGAGGTCCATTAACAGCAAATTCTTAGATATTGGGTAGAACAACAACATTCCTCAGATCACTGGTCTCTGACTGTCCAGCTTCACAGCCCAAGTAGAGGCCAGAGAAGTCAACTGACTTGGACAATGTGCTGCCTTGTTTTGTATTTTGAATTGTTACACCATCTAATTGTCTTCTCATCAAAAAAAAAAAAAAAATCACTAAAGAAATAAAACCCATTGAAATGAGCTATATATGTGTATCCAGTAAAAGTTCAGGTGAGGGGCTGGAGAGATGGCTTAGTGGTTAAGCACTTGCCTGTGAAGCCTAAGGACCTTGGTTTAAAGCTCGATTCCCCAGGACCCATGTTAGCCAGATGCACAAGGGACCCTTGCGTCTGGAGTTAGTTTGCAGAGGCTGGAGGCCCTGGCGCACCCATTCTCTCTCTCTCTATCTGTCTTTCTCTCTCTGTCTGTCGCTCTCAAATTAAAAATAAATAAATAAATAAATAAAAGTTCGAGTGACTCTGTTCATAAGTAGATTTTTAGAATAGAATTTAATGACTCAGTGTGTGTGTGAGAGAGAGCGGGAAAGAGATGTGCTGTGGTATGTATGTGTGGTGTATGAACATGTGGGAACAGATGTGCGTGTGCATGTAGATGTCAGAGGAGAATGCCAGGTATCTTCACTCACTTGCGTGTTTCCTTGAAACAGAGTCTCTCACTTAACCTGGAGCTGCCACTTTGGGTTCTATTGGGTGACCTGTGAGCGGTAGTGACTTTATACTCTCTGCTTCCCATAGGTTAGCAGGTCCCGGCATGTATGGCCATGCTCAGATGTTTATGTGGAAGCTGAGGAATCTAATTTCAGGGAGATCCAGGGCCTCCCGGGCCTTCATATTTCCACAAAAACATCCTTACCCTCTGAGCCATCGATGGGCCTAGCCCAGGACTCCCTCTCCTGATCAAACCCTGGTCACTTTCATGAGCAATCATTACACATCTTCCATAATATCACTTTTGATCATCTGGCCCGCACATTATTGCCTCCCATCTTTTCAGTTTCCACTCTGCTGAAGCAACTGCCGTAACGCTGGGTCTGCAACTCACCGTCCTACAACTCTTCATCTCTCTTATTGCCCTTTTCTCCCTTCCTTTTGCCAATTTAAAATTTGTATGATCTAAGATAAGCCATTCCTTGCCTCTTTCACACAGTCTTTCCTGGTCACATCCAAACCTCTGCCAATTGGAAACCTGTACCTTTTGCTGAACGTGACTGGTCACAATTACACTGCTATGCAAACTTGTCTCCCTGTCAACTGACATCAATAAAACTTGCATTAAGGTTGTTTCTCAAGTAGGTTCCCCTTTCTACCCTCCTGAACAATTATACACATCTTCTGTTTTTAAGTCTCCTCAAGTTTTTCCCCCCTGTTTTAATACCCAGTAATCACTTTGATTCTTATTTGATTGAGGAAAACGTTAAACAAAACCATATTTCATGCACCTTCTCCCACGTCATCTGCCACTAGCCAGCACCTGGACCATAAACTCGGCATTTCCCACTGCTGCTATCGACAAGCCCCCTCATATCAAAAGCCAGCCTTCCATCTGTGCACGGGATTTTACTTCATTCACAAAGTCGAGGGCAGTTCTACAGCAATGTTCTCTTCTTCCCACTCAGCATCACTATTTTCCCCCTTTATGTGTAGATCACTTCAACATCACATAAATATGTTATTACATTGAAATTCCTTTGAAAACACCCACTCAGCCACTCAAGTTTTCTATGCAGTTCTCTCCGTATCTTCCCCTTTTAGAGCAAAATCCCCCCTCACACCCCAACCAAATAGTCCACTTGTGCATCCCACAGCCCCTCTTCTCATACGTTCTCTTCTGAAGTTGGGCTTTGGCCTCACCAAATCCCTTATTGTTGAGGTTAGCAGTGAACTCCATGTTAATAATTTAATATTTGTAATCTTGGCAGATCTATCAACAACACTTGATAGAACTTCTCTTTGGACCATTCAGGAGTTTACAGGAGACTGCACTCTATTAATGAATACCAGTCCCTCTTTATTGGCACCTCCTCCCAGGATCTTTGTGTATTAATCTTGCACTGTCCCCAGAATCATCTTTAGGTCTCTCCTTTACCCACACCTGTCCCCCATAAGGTCTTTCCCTGGACGTATGGATTTAAATGTTTGGCTGTAAGTTCTATCATGCGTTTAAGATGCATGCATCTGATTGCCTTCTCATTAGCCCTACTCAGATGTCTAAGGAAAGTTTTAAATCTAATGTGTTCAAAGCTCAGCACCTCATCCTGCAGTTAAACCTGCTTACACACTGTTTCCTGTGTACATACTATTTCCTGCTTATACACCGTTTTCTGTTTACAGAGCGTTTCCTTCTTTCATACTTTTCCTGCTTATACACCATTTCCTGGTTATACACTTTTTCTGTGTTACACACTGTTTCTTGGTTTGCTAACAGCAACTCTTTGCTATGCAGTGTCCCACAGCAACTCTGAAGTACAGCCTTACCACAGCCCAGCCAGGTAAAGTGTGTCGATGCATCTAGTTTGGTTACCTTTACAACAACCCTGAGTATAGCTATTTCTCTTGGCTTGCACTGCCTTTTCTCTATCACTCCACTCTCGTGTGTTCCCTGTTCCCTGAGCAATGAATGCCCTCTCAGATGGACCTGCCTCAGTGTCTCTGTCCTTTCCTTGTGGCCACCTGCTCTTCTCTATGATGGTTATTCCTAACTTCCTCCTGCATTGCCTTAGGTTCTCCATCTCATGGCACGGATGAGTCAGACAGTCTCTGATTGCCTTTATAAGATGACGAATTCCACTTCTTTTAACATAACCTGCCAGGATCCTCCCTTTATTTTATTTATTTATTTTTATTTTTAACAGATTAGCAACTGTTAATGGACTCTATGTTTATTTTGTTTGGATGTTAAACTGTGGACCATGTTCTCCAAAAACACTTGCCCTTAACCAGTTTCTCTTCTTTCTGGTTTGATTTCTCTAACTGGATTTTGTCACAGTCTGTGGTATCTAGCTGACAAGAGAAAGCAAGGTGTGTGTTTATCCCCTACTCACTAGGAAGCCTGTGTGCTAACCAGAAGTCACACAGATAGAGGCTGTGGCCCTGGAGTGAGTGATTTCAGTTTTCTGCAGATAATCATAACATTCTTTAGAATCTGTAGCTTTATCTCTGTTTTCTAACTCCACTATCACTATCAAACAAGGAAGGCAAGAGAGCTTATACAGAAGTAGATAATAGATATGGAAATGTGTCTGCCTAGCTGTCTGTTGTCCCTGTCTCTGATCACACAGATATTTAGCATTCCATCAGTTTTTGTTTGTTTGTTTGTTTGTTTTGAAGTAGAGTCGCACTCTCATCCAGGCTGACCTGGAATTAACTATGTAGTCTCAGGGTGGCCTTGAACTCACAGTGATCATCCTACCTCTGCCTCCCCAATGCTTGGGATTAAAGGTGTGTGCCACCACACCTGGCAATTTTTTTTTTTAATCTTTTTACCTATAGAAACTCTATGAGCTCATAACACTCAGCTCCAGAAAAAAAGACCAGATATGAGAAGTAACAAATAACTTTCTAGGAGGGAGAGAGGGAGAAGATATTTAAAAAAAAAAAAATCACAAAGACATGATTTAAATTAAAATTCCTTAAAATCAATAGTAATTTTCTTGAGAATGTAAATTTCATTTTCTTACCAAGACAGAAGTTTTGCTATTCATATATTGGGCCAATTTTGATTGCACTATATAAATTTGTCAAAATCTAATACCTTTCCCTTCCATTACCCTTCCTCCCTCCCTCCCTCCTTCTCTTCCCTTCCCTTCCCTCTCCTCCTCTCTCCTCCCCTCTCCTCTCTTTTCCTTCCTCCCTTTCTTCCTTTCTTCCTTCCTTCCTTCCTTTCTTCAACTAGGGAGTGAATTCAGGGCCTTTCTCATGCTAGACAAGAATTCTACAGCCTTCTTGGTACTTTTTATTCTGTAACAGAGGCCTTGAGCTCAATCTGTAACACAGGAGGTCTTGAATTTGCAAGTCTCCTGTCCCACCTTCCAGAGTATCTAGGATTACAGGACTGTACCAAAAGACTCTGTGAATTTATGTCTGTTCAAGTAATCGTTTTTCTTTCCACTTTTTTTTTTTTTTTTTTTTGGCCTGCTATTGGCCCCTAAAAAATACCTTGAGAGAATAGGTGCAAAGGGACCCAAATTCATTTCATCTTATCTTTTCAGGGCAGGGTCCAGGTTCATAAAGTGGTAAAAATTTGTGCTCCCTAGGCACAAAGTACCATTTCGGGACAAAAGAAAAAGAAAACATGAAAATCAAACAAACAAACAAAAAGAGAGATGCTTCTCATTTTTATGGCCAACTTCTGATATGAACAGAAGTAGAAACTTCATTCCAGCAATCTGAAGTTAGACAACCTGCACCTCCTGGCTCTAGTGCTTCATGCATTTGGCTATTTCTTCACAGTTTTGTGGTTTATTTTTTTCATCTTTAAATGGGATCTACAGTGAGATTGCCTAACATATAGTATAGTTATAAAGACTAAATAGTGAATTGAACTTACTATATAGATTGTATGCATTTGTTATACCATTTTCATTCTTTACTGCTATATATAAAGAATTCCAAACCATTGTATAAATTGGCTCACACCTCTCTCTCTCTCTCTCTCTCTCTCTTTCTCTTTTTCCATTGGAAGACTGAGCATTCAATTCTTTGGACAGATACTTAGTGTCTGATTAAAAGACGGGAACATTGACCTCTACTTCCTAACTTCTAACACAACACCTCCATTCACTGTTTCCCTTGCAGCAGGTGGCTAGCCCGGAATGGACTCTGTAGTCCAGGCTGGCCTCAGACTTTCGGCAACCCTTTTGCTTCTGCTCCCAAGCACTGAGATTACAGGTTTGCACTACCATGTGTCGCTCACCATTTCCTTCTGTTTCTTCCTGTTCTTCTTTTTATTATTACATGGGTGTGAGCAGGAATTTGGTGTTGGCCAACTGGAGGTAAAAGCTAAATTTGAGTGCAAATAAAAGGTGCTTATCCTGTATTCACATCTTCTCTTCACCCACATGGGGTCATCAAATAGACCCACTGCATCCCTGTGGGAGGGCTTCACTTACACAGGTACCTTCCAGGCTGTTGAGTACTAGTGTCTCCTTGCTATGCGAAGATGGCCCTAGGGTGACCCTAAGCAAAGAGATGTGGCTGGTGCAGGAACTTTCAGTTTCCAAGTGACAAAGTTTCTAATTGTGATGTGTTGATTCTGTTGGGGCGAATGACAGGATCACCATTGCCTTTCCACTTGCCAAATACCTGAGCAGTACCTTTGGAGGCAGTCCCAGCAGGAGCTGGGGCCCAGGCACCATGGAAAACACAAGAAGCCAAATTCCTCATCATCTGTGGACTATTCCTGGGGACTGGGACTTACTCACTGTGAAGTCTGGTACTCTCTGACTGACTCAAGTGCCTGCAGTGGTGTTGCTCCCTAATTGCTGATCTCATTTTGCACCCTAGTGCCAAATAGTCCCCTGGAGACTACTGAGTAAAACAACAGGAAAAGTTCCAATAACCATCACAGATGCTTAATAAAATGCAGCTTTTAAAGCAGACAACCTTCCTGGAACCATCCCAAGTAGCCGGACACTCCTGTTTTCTTTAGGCACTCCATGGATCTGTCAGTTACTGAAATTAGCTCCATTTAATAAACTATCTCCCTCTGTTGGCTACTTGGGTAATAAAATGGGTTTTAGGGACTCTTCTGAGTGCCTTATTTGGATAACTACCCTAAAACAGGAAGTAAAATGTTATGCATAAGGACAGTGCTGTGGGGAGAAATTTTTGACTAAAAATAACGTGAGAAAACAGTTTAGAGAATATCCAGAAACTGCAAGCAAATGAGCAGAGATTGCAACCTATTTTGAATCTGAGATAAGAGTTTGCAAATGAGGTTGCTGGTTTTTGTGCAGTGTGCAAACCTGTGCTATGAAACCAAGACCAGGGAGACTCTACCAAATATCCTACAGAGTTAGAGTTACATGAAGGTCAGCTAAATAAAGTCAATCCCAAGTGTATTACCTGGGCTTCTTTGTCTGATTACAGGACCTTTGTTCATCATCATTTCAGCCTAGCCTTTCATCTTTCCATTTTCTGCATTCACTTAAAGCTGCATCACAGTGCTACCAATGATAGATCTATGAACAGAAATATATGAATATTTTTTAGAACACTGTAGTGAATCTCCTTACTTTATAGATTTCAGAAGGTATTCTGAAAAGGTCATGAGTCACACTGATCATATCGAAGAAGGATAGGACAATGCTAGTTTTTAAGCAGTTTAAATTACCATCTGCTCTGGCCCAAGAACAGAACTCTTGGCAGAAATGGAAGTCATGTCTGATCGAGACTACTCTACAGCAGTCTCTGCTGCCCACAGTCTACTGTGCTACCTGGGCGGGCTGAACCATGTGGACTGACCCTAGGGTCCATCCTCCAAATTTACTAGCCAATCAGATCTTCCCCTTACATACATTAATCTGATGCTATAAAGGCTGTGGCCTTCCAGCCCTTCTCTCTTCCCTTCCCTTCTCCTTTCCTTTCCCTTCCCTTCCCCTTCCCTTCCCTTCCCTTCCCTTCCCTTCCCTTCCCTTCCCTTCCCTTCCCTTCCCTTCCCTTCCCTTCCCTTCCCTTCCCTTCCCTTCCCTTCCCTTCCCTTCCCTTCCCTTCCCTTCTCCTCTCACAACCCCAGGTGTGTGTAGGTCTCTCCAGCTTTTACCCTGTACTGCTCATACACACATGAGTCTAGCATTGTTTCTTCATATAAACTTTTCTGCTTGCCTCTGCTTTACAGTTTGGTGTAACTTCTCACTTCAATCACATGTATGATTTTCTTTGATCTCTGAATCCACCACTTGGATGCTTTCACCAACTCTAGACCTGCTTCCTATGCAGTTATTCTAAACTCGGGGCAACCATGAGTGCAACCCTCTCATCACTCATTTCTTCTCTAAATTTCTCGGTCTCTGCTTTGATACATTCCCTCTTCAAGAAAGCACATGGCAGATGTCATATGTGTTCTTTCTGAGTCTCTCTACATGTAAGTTCTATCTACATACTTGTGGCTCTACTCTTGTTTTCCCCCCAAAACCTTCAATTTCTTTTCTGCTTTGAAACTTTTTCCACTTCAGGAAAGCACGTGGCATCTATGGGTTCTTTCTGAGGCAGTCTACATGTAAGCTAAGTTCTACTTCCTACATGCTTGCAACTCTGTGCCAGTCTTTCCCTAAAGACCTCATTTTCTCTTATGTGAACCTTACAGACTGTGCTGAGAACATGTCTCCTACTTCCCACGTGTTTAGCCTCCCTTCCTAGACACCAGTCTCCCTTAAATAAACCCCACAGTTTGTGAATTCCCCCTAAATAAACTTAATAATTTACTATTTATCCTTCTTGAGTCAGTCTTTATTCTTTATCAAAGGTAGGGCAGACTTGGGGTTCATAAATTCTGGGACACTTGACTATACCCCCAAATCCTGAAACACTACTATAATCCCAGTCTTGATAGGTATGTTCCATTTTATTCCTTGATTTTCCTCTGAGCAACATGAAGTGTCTTGATTTCTCTGCATGGAATTCTTTGAGATGCTCACCACACGAAGAAGTTTGCTATAGGAAGCAACAATCATTAGCCTATGCTGCTTAGATGGACTTGGCCAGCCAAAATCCCTCTAATTAAAGAAAAAAAAAAACAGTATAAGAAATTCATTCTATGGACAAATACAATAAATACAGTGTTCCAAACTCTGCAAATCATGTATTTCACGCTTTGGTTAATAGTTGGTCATTATTTCAGCTTTCATTATTTGAAGCATTCAATAGTCATGTCACCAGGGCTGGAGGTGTTGCTAACTGGGACACTTGTCTAACTTGTTCTTGGTTCTACCTTTAGCACTGATTTAACAAAAGGCTGAGAGTTATATGTCAACATTGGCTTGCCTTGCATGTTTATAATTCTAAGCATTTGTAGGGCCAAATAGGAAGACTGTACATTTGAGGACATTTTGAGTTACATAGGGGGTACAAAGCCATCCTGGGCAACTTAGAAAGCTCCCTTTTCAAAAATTGCCCATTCAGAGCTGGAGGGATGGCTTAGTGGTTAAGGCATTTGCACACAAAACCAAAGGACCCAGGTTTGATTCCCCAGGACCCACTTTAGATGGACAAGGTGGCACATGTGTCTGGAGTTTGTTTGCAGTGGCTGGAAGCCATGCCCTGTCCATTCTCTCTTTCTCTGCCCCCCTCTTTCCCTCTGTCAGATAAATAACTAAATAAAAATAAAGCATTTAAGAAACACATTCAAAACTAAGCTGGGTTTATATTTGTATAATATTGAGCCCTCCTCTGCAACGTTCTGCATTCTCTTCCCAGAACAGAAGGAAAAAACACAAGAAAGGAAGAAAAGAAAGAAAGAAACCAAATGAAAGAAGGAAGGAAGGAAAGAGACAAAGGATTAGAGGACTCGATGTGATCAATTCTCATGCTCAAGACTAGCATGCTCTGCCTGTAAACATTAGGACTACCTAACATCAGCTACTGTGTGTTGAGTGCTTTATAAATGTCTGATAGGGACACCCCAATGGTCCACCTTATTAATACTTTACATATGTATGTGCAATAGACAACTTCACTTCTATATCAGGAACTTAAGACCAAATAAAAGGAAAAACACAATCACATTAACTGCCCAAGTTCATGTGACCAGAAGTATTCATGTATTTATTCATTTTTTTAGAACTTCTTTTGCAACTACCAGGCCAATAGCTGCTCCCCTCCCCACTTTGTTCATAGCAACATACATGGTAAAACACTCATGAAAACATCTTAATTTTACACCTTGCATCCAACTTGCATGTAAAAACAAAAAAGTTCATGGAACTTAAATACATCTTAAATTAGGTCAATTGATGAATGTGTGTGTAGTGTGGGCATGCAACTCATGCATGCACGAGGCCAGAGAAGAATGCCAGGTATCTTCTATTGCTTGTCTGCATGTTTCCTTGAAAGAGAGTCCTTCTCACTGAATCCAGAACTGCCATTTTTGATCGGTAGTGCTGGCTGACCAGCGAGTCCCATTGATTCTCTGATGTACAGATACATGGGGCCAATGCACAGTTATGGATGTGAGTTCTGGGAAATTGAAATCAGGACCAATTAGTTCTTCTCAGACCCTTGTTTCTGCCTAGCATGCATTCAACACCCTTTGAGTCATCTCCCTAGACCAGGCCATCTGAATTTAAGGGACATAGATGAGGTCAATATATTGAGACTAAACAATAGTGAGATGAATGTCCTGGGGCCACAGGGTACCTGAAAGTGGTATAGCTTGAGCAAACAGATTAGGTGAGGTGATGGGCACATTGGTCAGAAAAGGTGACTGGAGAGGTGATGGTGGAGAAGATATTCAGGAGAGAAAGTTCCAGGTTCTTCCTCTGTTAAGAACCATGGTGAAAGTGTGTCCTGTTGGGAGGTGTGGAACTGACCATACTGGAGCTCAGTCAACAAATGGAGGGCAGAGGTGGTTCACTGCAGAATACAATGGGGTAACAGCAAGTGTAGTAGGAAACACGCATTCCCCTATTGCTGAAGGAAAGGAATTTGAAGCCGAGGAGTGACCCATCTCAGATGGTCCTTGGTGTGGGAAGACTACATGTGAAATATGGAATTTCTCCACTTGTGAATTTTGATCAAGGCAGTGAGAAGAGGAATACATCAGTGACTGAAGACCTCATATGTAGATTACACTATTAACTGTGACCAAATACAAATCCTACAATCATCAAAGCAGAGGTTTGCAAACTCCACATTCCTCACTCTAAGCACTTCTGTTTGTCTTCTCTTATTAGGACAATACCTGTTTTTCAGTTAATTCCTTTAGATTGAAGAAGTCAACACTGTAAAATCTGAAGTCACTAAGAAAAGCAAGAGTGGATAGAGATGAGATGAGGGAGCTATTTAAATGAAATCTTACATTTTATTTATTTTAAATTTTCACTTATTTAACTAGGTTTTCTGTGATGCTGAATCCATTTGTTATGGCAGAAATAAACTGTGTGGTAACTAGCTGTTTCATGATACTGAGTATCTTGCTATGGCAGAAGTCCCTTGCAGATTCAATGTACCAGTTTTTGGGTAAAATAACTGAATACACAGCCACCTGGTCAAACTTGTGCTGCTGTGGTAATTTATCTCCCTCCCAAGCCCCACATGGAAGATCTCACCCCCCTGACTTTCTTCATAGATTATTTTTTTTAAAAAAGAAACATTTTATTTATATCTATTTATTTATGAGGGAGAGAGAAAGGCAGATAGAGAAAGAGCAAATGGTACACAAGGGCCTCCAGCCATTGCAAACAAACTCCAGATGCACACACCACCTTGTGTACCTGGCTTACATGGGTCCTGGGGAATTCAACCTGGATCCTTAGGCTTCACAGGCAAGTAACGTAACTGCTCAGCCATCTCTCCAGCCCCACAGATTCTTCTTGAAGTGAGTAAACATCAGTGAAGTGTTTGCAAATTTTCACATTGATGATAACCATTTCTGTAGAGGTGAAGATGACAAATTTCTGTTGTGCTTTACGCAGAGGAACCCAAGTGAGGGAAGAGTAATAGTGAGAGGTAGCTTGTTGAGGCTGTCTCATAGCTGCCTCAAGAAACTCACTCTTCTGACTCTGGTGCCCAGGGAAGGTGGTGGGCATTTTACTCATATGCTGACTGCACATGCATATGTGCTTCATAACTCAAGACTGTGTCTGGGCAGCTTGTTCTCCCAGTTTTATCATGCCTTCACCCAGAATAAAAAAAAAGAAAAAGGATATGTGATGAAAGAGATTTTGTCAATGCTTCTCCCATTTAGCTCTGTACAAAACTGAGTGCCAGAGCTGGAGAGATGGTTGAGGGTTAAGACACTTGCCTGTGAAGCCTAAGAACCCGGGTTTGACTCCCCAGAACCCACGTAAGACAGATGCACATGTTGGCACATGCTTATGGAGTTTGTTTGCAGTGGCTAGAGGGCCTGGCACACTCACTTTATCTCTCTCTCTCTCGCTCTCGCTCTCTCTCTCCCCCTTTCTCTCTGTCTGTCTCTTTGTTTCTTGCTTTCTGTCTCAAATAAATAAATAATTTAATTAATTAATTAATTAGGTCAAAATGTGATAATTGATAAATTTAAATAGTATTTTGTTTTGAAGAAAGGAACACGTAAGTGAAAAGAAATCAGAACCACAGAACAATCAGAATTGTGAACATTCAGGAAGCTGTATCCTCTAAGGAACTGATTATGCTGGCTGTGACTGTAACTGTTTGGTATTGCCATTTGATTTTAATTCTGAATCAAACTCTAAATTGCATACTCATAAAATCAGCACCTACTTTTAGCAAGTTCAGGTGAATAGATCATGTCTCCCATTTAGGAAACCGACTTTGATCTCCAGCGCCGCATAAACCCAGCACGGTGGCATACACTCAGGAGATGGTGGAAGCTGGAGGGTCAGAACATGGAGGCCATCCTTGGCTAGGTAGAATCCTCAAGACCAAAGTGGGATACATGAAGCTTAAACTAAATTCCTTAAAATGCTTCTCCATAAGACCTCCACAATATGGATGATATTGATGGGCAAAAAAAAAAAAAAAAAAAAAAAAAAAGTACCAGAATAAAAGAGGGACTGGTTGGAAGGAAGGAGTTCAATAGAGGGGAGGATGAGAAGTGGAAACAAAAGAAGGTATTGGTTTGATACCTTGGCAGAAAGGGCTTTGTAGAAATGAGCTTTCACATGAGCTTAAAATTAGATGTGGTTTTAAACACACAACTCTGAACAGTGCTATGATAGAAATTTACAATGTTCTTCTAAGCTGTTTAGTAAATGTAATATTTGGGGGCTGGAGGGATGGCTTAGTGGTTAAGGTGTTTGCTTGCAAAGCCAAAGGACCCAGGTTCAATTCCCCAGTACCCACATTAGCCAGATGTACAAGGGGGCACATGCATCTAGACTGCACTTGCAGTGACTGGAGGGTGCACCCATTCTCTCTCTCTCTTTCCCTCTCTCTCTCTCTCTCCCCCCCCACTCTCTCTTTCTCTAAACAAATAAGTAAATAATATTTCTTTTCAAAAAGAAATGTAATATTTTGCTCTTACAGGCCAGAAAAAGAAAATCATACTCACATATCGGACAAGAAATAAAACTTGAAGCCAATTAAACTGGTGCTAGGGGAGAGGTTGAACAGAGGAGATGGAATGACTCTAAGAGTGGGAAGAGCTCTGTGGAACTCTGTCCTGCAAGAATGATGTGGCCATTGCACTCCTGATGTCACAGCACTGGTGGTTTTCAAGACCTGCACATGATAGGCCCAGTCAACATTGCCTCATGTACATGGGTGGGCTCATGAAGCACCACTCCTCTCTCAGGAGCTAATGGCAGTTAATAGTTTCCAGAGGAGGAGAGTCCTTTTCCATGGTGTAGCCACTGGTAAGTAAAAGGGAGATGTATTTCAGCAGGATTGGTTGGGAGCTAAGGGAGAGTAGCATGGTGTGCTCGTTTGATTCAGGTGTCCCCCATAAACTTAGGTGTTCTGAAAGCTAGGTTCCAAGGTGATGGAGATTTGAGAACAAATACCTCCTTGAGGCAGCGTATTTTGGGGGGTGGGCTTATGGGTATTATAGCTAATTTCCCTTTGCCAGTTTTTGGCAGGCTCTCCTGTTGCTATCATCTACCTTATGTTGGCCAGGGGGAAATGTCCATCATTTCACCCTGCCATCATGGAGCCTCCCCTTAAGTCTGTAAGTCAAAATAAACTCTTTTTTTCCCCAGAAAGATACTCTTGGTCAGGTGATTTCTTCCAACAATGTGAACCTGACTGCAACACATGGTATGTATACTACCTTCTGTGGCCTACAATATGCTGTTCCGAATGAGTTGGGGAGTACTTATTGAGACAGACCCTAGAGAGTGCAACGCCAGTGCCAGGGTGATTTGTTGAATACTGATTTTGCATAAGTAATTTTCTTTCCTCTTTGTCCCGTTCTGACAAGACACAACTCTAGTTGTTTTCTTGTATGAGTGCAATAGATGTGGTGTGAAATGTATGTTGTATGCACTTGTGTTGTGTGCACAGGTGCATGTGGAGACCAGAGAACATCAGGTGTCCCCTTCTGTTACTCATTTGCATTTTTCCTTGACACATGGATTTCCTTGACACACTGATTCAGGAACTTGCCATTTTCATGCAACTGTTGATTCATTGGTCTCTGCTTCCCATAGGAACGGGGCCACAGATGTGTGAGAGCACCCTCAGCTGCAACTCTTTTGTTGTCCTGAAGGACTCATTGTCATCTTCTGAATTTCTGTTTCCATTATGTTCTGTAGCAACCAGTCATAATTTTTCAGTCATTCAGAATGTGAGGAGGTAGCCATTTAGAGCCAAGCAAATGTACCCCAACATGCCATGCTTAAACCTTTCTGCCCAAGATCTCTGTATATACTAAGCATAATATCACCCACACTGTGTCAAATACTGTCATCCATATTGAAACAAAGCATTTTCTCAAGTCATTATCCTATTTGATACTCACAATGGCTCTACAGTTAGGCAATGAGGACAGAATTTGTATGGCCTACATTTGAGAGATATGCACCATCAAGACATGGAAAAGTGGGCGAGTTATTCAGAAATTAGACCCAAACAACCAGCTCCAGATCCTGTGACCTTTCTACAACTATAACTAGTCCATTGATTTTCAAAGGCTAGTCCCTAGAACAAGAATGTCAGCCACACCAGGGAATTTGGAAATGCAAACTTCAGGCTCCACTCCAAACCTCTAGTAATGGGAAATTTTGGGACAGAGCCCAGCTTACCTAATAAGCCTTCCAGGTGAAGTTGATGCCTGGTAGTTTGGAAACCACTGTACTAATTCATAAAGATTTTCTAGCCCATGAGAACTGTAAGAAGAAAATGTCCTTTGAGTACAAGGAACACATTCATTCCAGATGGTTTCCTTGATTTCTTTATCAGCTACATATAGGCTGTTAGATGATTCTTGCTCACACAGCTATGATTCCTTCACATACTATTGGCAATGACCTATGACATAAATTAACAAATTGTTGGACTAATTCTTTTTGATATTGAGCTGGATGGTGAGATGAATTGGAAACTGTTGTGGTTTGGATGTGAAATGACTCCTAAAACATTATGGGTTGAAACCTTGGTCACTAAGGCAATGTTGAGAGGTGAGACTTTAGTAAAGGGGTTGGATCATGAGGACTATGACTTAATGTATCAATCTGCTGATAAATTCATAGTAGAATGGACTTATGAGACATGGTAGAGTCTGTACAAAGTGGGGTCTAATTGGAGGAAGCGGATTGCTATGGGTGTGTCTTAGAAGGGTTATTTCATCACTGGCATTTTCTGTTTTGTCTTGCTCCACTGCCAGGAAGTTAGGCAGGCAGTTTTGTTCTTATATACCCTCATTCTGCCATCTGCCATGATTTTCTCCTCACTTCAAACCTAAAGCAATGGAGAGAGTAGACCATCAGCTAAAGCCCCTAAAATGTTTTCTTCTCTTGGGTGGTTTGTCACACTGATGGGAAATGACTAACAGAAACCAATTATTTTATTGAAAGTAATAATTGTAATAGTTAGAAAGAAAACTTTAGGAAGTTTCAGGCCAAGGAAGAGTAAATTTTGTCCCATTTAGTAAGCTCAATATAAGAGAATCACTACTTAAAATATTCCTCTAAGATAGGGGTGATTCAGTAGTTTAAAGCAGCTCCTACACAAGTCTAAGGGCCAGAATTCAGATTCCCAGGACCCACATAAAGTCAGATGCAAGTACGGCTCCTGTCTGTAATCACAATGTGATTACAGCAATGGGAGCTAGAGTCAGGAGACTCCCAAAGCTCGTGGGCCAGCTAGTGCAGAGTTCACAGCAGAAAAGAAATTGCCAAGAGAAAGCCTGCTTCAAACAAGAGGGAAGATGAAGAATGGCACCCTGAGGTTTTCCTTTAAGTTCCAAATGTGACACACACATATCCACACATGTGCACATACCATACCCCATGACACTTAATCATACATGTACAAATACCACACCTCATGACACATACATATCCGCACATGTACATTTATGAGAGGAGTGATCCACAATATCACTTATGCAAAATTGAATTGATAGATATCTGAAGAAGAAATATAAAATGAAAATATAACCTATAGTTTTAGTATGGCTTATGGCTGAGATTTTTAAAAGATTTCAGAGTGAAATTGTATTTTAATGAATCTAAGATGTCATCAATGGTGGTACAAAATAAAGATGGCTATTTTTCTTGCCACTATCAAAATAAGAAAACATGGTTAATGTAATATTGAGACATTACTGAATGTAAGTGGCATCTGAGGTTTAGGCATGTTAAGGTATGTAAAAGTATTTATTAGTATTAATGATATACAGTATATATTTTCAATGGAGAATTGCAGCTAGTCACTTCTTTCAGGGTGGACTTGATATATTATCTTTTCATAAGCAATGTTGATCTAGCAACCATTATGGAAAAGTTGTAGAAATTTTATTCTTGAAAGTTAAGAAATAGTCATATTAGCCTAAGGATTGTTTTATGACATAAGTAACTAAATACTCCAGATGGAAAGTATAGTTCTAAAATTTATTCTCTGAATTGTCATATGGTATAAGAAAACAGGCAAGTGGGTGAGAAGAAAGAAGAAAACATAATAAATAAAATATGGGGAACTCATTTTCTTGAGTAAATCTCTTTGTTGTCATTTAGGAAAAAAAAACCATTCCCAAGTCAGAGGTACGCTGTTTTTATATGCTGGTATTGACTTTCCTATTTTACTATGCTGATTGTTTGTGTCACTCATACATTTATGTGTCCAAATTATGTTGCGTAGTTTTATAAATGCAGTACAAAGGCACTCCCTCCATTTTTGTGGAGTCTTGCACATTTGCTTGAGAATACCACAAAATGACATGCTGATAATGCCACAGTGTCATGCCGCTTCGCTTGCTGATTGAAACACTGCCTGGTTGTTGCATAAAATACTCCGTGAAATATAGGGAACCTGGTCTGCAAAGCAACGATACTGGTACAAACTCTGAGAACATTTTGACTTGGAGAATGTATTAAAATAAAGTAATTATTAACAAAATCTTACTTTGTTTCTGGTAACTTGACAAATTAAACTTCTAAGGTTAACCTAACATTCGATGTATTTTATTGGAGATATTTTTAGTGACCCAGTAAACATAGGAGAAACTCTGTGAAGGTGGAAACGAGGCTGTACGAGATCAGGATGTAGCTTTGTTATTCTTCAGTTATATCAGCTTGAGAAAGGCACTTAATTTCTCTAAAATTAGAAATTTAAGTGACTGGTAAATTCTATTTATTTTAGGGAAATAAAATTAAAGAATATAATAAAAATTTAAATGTAAAAATGAGGTCCTTTATAAATATCATGTAGTCATGAAAATGAAATTAGATAATGCAGAGAAGTACTGAGGATAGTTCATTAAACCAAACAAACATTTTAGACCATTCAATTGGGTATTGTTACTCTAGTAATTAATAATTAAAATAATAAAATACTGTCGAGGTAATATGAAGGTTCCTTTTTTGATTAACAAAATAGTTTCAAGAGAATGTAATCATACTGAGGGCTCAGGCATAAATTATGGCTTTGGACTTATTTCTTCATTTAATTTCGGGGTAGTTTGATGTTTGTTTTCAGGTACACTTCTAATTTTGTATATTAATAGTTGAATCTTACAATTCCATTGTAGTTAACTGGTTCTAACATGTTTTTACCGGATTCATTATGATTTTCTATATGTAAAATCGTATCATCTGTGAACAGAAATAATTTGACTTCTGCCTTTATGGTTCAAGTACCTTTAATATGTTTATCCTGTTTAATTGCTATGATCAGTACTAGTTTGAAAATAACTAGCAAAAGTGGCATTCTCATCATATTCCTGATGTTAAAGGCAAAGATTCCATCTTTCCACCACGGAGTAAGATATTAGCTGAATTGTTAAGGGCTTTTAATGATGAAGGATTAAATTTTCTGAAGTCATGGATATGAACATATGATTGTGGTCCTTTATTCTGTTCACATGGTAGGCTGCATTTGTTTACCTATATTGAACTATGTTTGCATTTATATATGAACACTACTCAATCATGATACTGGATTTTATAGTATTTTATTAAGAGATTTTTCTGCTCCTTAACTATGGTTAGATATCTCAGTTGTCCAAAAGCATTACTATAAAGAATTTTTTCTAGCTGGGCGTGGTGGCGCACACCTTTAATCCCAGCACTTGGGAGGCAGAGGTAGGAGGATCTCCAAGAGTTCAAGACCACCCTGAGACTAAATAGTGAATTCCAGGTCAGCCTGAGCCAGAGTGAGACCCTACCTCGAAAAAACAAAAAAAAAAAAAAGAATTTTTTCTGTATCAACAAAATAATATGTTAAGATTACGGTGTATCTCAATATAACAAAATAAAATGCAAAGTGTTTAGGCAGCCAAGGACAAACATAACTTTACCACAAAGTAATCATCTTTTAGTTTCTTTTTAAAGCATAATATTGACTCCACTTGCTCTTAGATACTACGAAGCAGTCATACATACAGATAAAGAAATAAGAGATGTGCCGGGCATGGTGGTGCAAGCCTTTAATCCCAGCACTCGGGAGGCAGAGGTAGGAGGATGGCTGTGAGTTCAAGGCCACCCTGAGACTACAGAGTTAATTCCAGGTCAGTCTGGACCAGAGTGAGACCCTACCTTGAACCCCCCCACCAAAAAAAAGATATAAGAGATGTAAGGAGTAGTTCTCTTACCTAACTGATTTAAACAGTTCATGGGGTCAACTAGTGCTTCTTTTTTTTTTTTAATTTTTTTAATTGTTTATTTATTTATTTGAGAGCAACAGACAGAGAGAGAGAATGGGTGCGCCAGGGCCTCCAGCCACTGCAAACGAATTCCAGATGCGTTGCGCCCCCTTGTGCATCTGGCTAACGTGGGTCCTGGGTAGTTGAGCCTCGAACCCAGGTCCTTAGGCTTCACAGGCAAGCGCTTAACCACTAAGCCATCTCTCCAGCCCAACCAGTGCTTCTTAAGATTTCTAGCTATTCTCCTATTTTATGTAAGAACCCAAATCATCTTCAAAACAGCTATAATATCAATTTGTATGTTTTATTCAAATACGTCATTTAAATATTCAGACATTCATTGAATGTTTATAATGTTTGAAAAGACATCAATAATAAAAATCAAAATTAACATAATAATTATTTGATGCTTATGTTATGGATATCATTATTATCTGATGACTCCTTCATTCATTTTTTTTTTTTTTCTCCAATGCAGAAACTAACATAGCCAAGAATAGTGACATACTCTAATTTGGCTTCAGACAGAAAATCACAAGTTTGAGGCCAGGGTGGATTCATAGTGAAATCATATGTTTTAACCCAAAGCTCATCTTTAATATTTATTTATGTTAAAGTTTGACATTTCAATGATTCAAGAAGCTTCTTTCATCTGCTTTTGTGAACAAAAATGAGATTAATTTATATTACTGATTAGAATCCAGCAGGTGATAACAATTGGGGTCTACATTTTTCCCAATGTCCATAGTTACAAGGAAATCATAACTTCCTCATTTAATCCTTTTATTCTCCTTAATGCTATATTCATTAAAGTATTATATTAAAAAGTTATTAATATTAGGAAGAATTTTCAGAAACACAATTTTGTGTTAATTAAAATATTATAAGAAGAGATGTGGAATATGTAGTGCAAAATTAAAAAGAAATGGTAATTATCGGAGTGGATAGCAATGACAAAAAATAAAATAAAATCCAAATTCATATAACACTGAATATAGTACAAGTATCTACATTTTAACTTAACTCATTAACAATTTTAACTTTGCTCTTTACAAATTGATGCTAATTATATGCAAACAATAGGCTAATTTCTGAACACTTGTTAAAATAACACTGTATTCACTGGGGAAAATGACTTCTATCTCAAGATATAAAATATATGTTAATAAAATTTTTAGGTGTTTATAAAAAAGGACACATATTTTATCACACATTTTACCATCTCATAATTCTTTGACATTATTCCAAAAAAATGAAAAGTTCTTAATGACAAAGGCAAATACTCCATGTGCAAATAAAAGTAGAGATTGTATAGATATGTGTAAAAATGAAGGAAATATATTTTGTTTCAAAATAAATTTGGCTAAAGAATCTGCTGTGTTAATTTGACAACACACTAAGTGTGGTGATGTTGTAGGATGGTGATTCGTTCTTATTTGAGCACAGAACTTGCTGTTCAGTCAGTCTTCACAAACTAAACTGAGGTCAATCAAATATGAGAAGGAATGATTAGAAAGAGAAACTGAGGTAAATTTTGACACTGGCTTTTGGGCAGAAAACAATAGTAAGTTTTCTCTTTAGGTTGGAACTTCACCCTGGTTCTTACTTGAAAGAAGAGAACACATTTTAAATAAATAATTCAGGTAATTTAGTTTATATGAAATTTTATAATTTTATATGAACTTTTATAATTTATAAATTTTATAATTTTTAATTTTATATTCTCAATAGTTATGTTGTAATTTCACAGAAAAAAAAACCACATGATCTATATGAAAATGAGCAAAGAAAGAAGAAAAAAAACCTAATCCTGAATCACCTTTAAGTAAGATCACCTCTATTTAGGCTGGATTTTTTTGTGAAAGAATCAACCTTTTCTTCTTATTTTCAAATCAGGCAGCTAATTAGTTGTTTAAAGCAAACCGTTTTTTGTTGTTGTTGTTGTTGCTATTGTTTTGACCTGATTGTGCCAAGGAAATAAATTTTAGCATGCCTGGCACATTAGTATCGTCAAAATGGGTCTCTAAAATTATCAAATAATTTATTTGGAGCACAAATGCGTTTAGCTAGGATTTTAAAAAGTTTAACGGAGAATTTGGTGTTTTTGTTTGTTTGTTTTTTTTTACTTACAATTTAATTCAGATGTGTACCCCATTTACAAGTTCATATTGAGACTCCCCACAGTTGAAGAACGACTTGTTGGCATGGGACACTGATAACCCAACTTTATCTACCTATCAGGTCAAAGCAAACGAAGCACATCTGCCCAGTGGTAAGAAAGCCACAAAAGGGCTGGAGCCATGGCTTAGTGGTTAAGCACTTGGCTGTGAAGCCTAAGGACCCCGGTTCCAGGCTCGGTTCCCCAGGTCCCACTTTAGCCAGATGCACAAGGGGGCGCACGCGTCTGGAGTTCGTTTGCAGTGGCTGGAAGACCTGGCATGCCCACTCTCTCTCTCCCTCTATCTGTCTTTCTCTCTGTGTCTGTCGCTCTCAAATAAATAAAATTTAAAAAAAAAAAAAAGAAAGAAAGAAAGCCACAAAAAAATTCAGTGGTAAGCTATTTGGTGAGTAGATACAGAGCTGCCCAGCAACTCCAGTTTTTACGTAGCTTTGGAGGAATCTCTCTAGAAGACAGCTGACAAATGGAAGCCCCCATGAGATGGTGGACACATCACCAGAATGTGGGCAGTGTTGTTGTGCTTACTGGTTATACTTGTCTTGTGCTTCAATATGGCCTCTTAAATATACTCCTAAATTCTTTATTTTTTGCATTTGATGAAATTATATTGTCTCTAATGGAAAATCCAATACATACATAATGCAAATTCACTTAAGTATACATTCATGAACACTATTTTTAATTTTTTTTTTAGTTGTTTTTTTTTAAAGGTAGGATATTGCTGTAGTCCAGTCTAACTATGTAGTGTCAGGCTGGCCTCGAACTCACAACAATCCTCCTATCTCAGCCTCCCAAGTGCTGAGATAAAATGTGTGTGCCATCATTCCTGGCTTAAAAATAGTGTATTTATTTTATTCATAAAATATTAATATTTTACTATTAAAATATTTTTGAATATTTATAAACAGAGAGAGAGGGAAAAAAACAGTCACATGCACTAGAGGTGGGGTATATATTACTGGGAGTGGATCTTGAGTCTAGCCCCAAGGTGCTTAAAGACCCAGGTTTGCACTCTGGTTATTTGTGTTTGATGGTGTTTCTCTGCTATGGATCTATGGAAATGGGCAGCTTCTTCTCTCTGCTGGAACTTCCCCTAGGTCCTGTAAGCTCAAAAAAAATAAACCCTTTCCTTCCATGAGCTGCTTCTGATCAGATGCTTGTCCCAACAATGAAAAAGTATCTGCAACATACCCCAAGCACCAGCAGACTAAATGTTTGTTCCCTATGATGACATTACTGGGCGGAGGTGGAATTGAAGAAATAAAATCTAGTGAGAGGCTTTTAATCACTGGAGGCATGCCTCTGAAGAAAATTGCAGCACCCCATGCCTTCATTTCACTTTTAGTCTTTGGCCCTGAACTGAGCAGTTTTTCTCTGCCTCATGCTCACACTACAACGTACTCCCCCCGCCCCCCCCCCCACAATGTACTTTTTTTTTTTTATCACAGGCTTCAGAGCCATAGATCAACAGACTATGAACTGAAATTTCAAAGCCTGTAAGCCGAAATAAACATTTTTCCATCTTATAGATTGATTATTTCTGGTAGTTGTGTTATAGTAATGGAAAGCTGACTGACACTAATGAGTCAGAAATGGCTGTAACACCCAGGCATGGTGTCGCATGCCTTTAATGCCAGCACTCGGGAGGCAGAGGCAGGAGGATCACTGTGAGTGGGAGACAGCCTGAAGCATACGTAGTGAATTCCAGGTCAGCCTGAGCTAGAGTGAGACCCTATCTCAAAAAAGCCAAAAATAACATAAAATAAAGTAAAGGGAAACCCCTCTTGCTTACATTTATAACCAAAACAACTATTTTCTATTGTACTTATGAAGACAAAATTTGAGATTTTAAATTGCCTTGGCCAAAAATGAACAAAATGATTAGTCCCTTCCTGCTTGTTTTGACAAAGGAACATGGTAAACCTCGACATATCAGCAAAGGGAAAGATCCAAAGTTTGACATTCCTTTCTCCTGAGGAAGATTCTTGGGTATAATAAGGAATACCTTTTCTGGATTTCTCTCTAGTCTTTATATGTCTTGTTATTATTGTTTGAATTTTCTTAATTTGAATTTCATTTTATTTTTCTTTATTTAAACTAGGCTACTTGCCAGTCTTGTTCCAAATGAGATTTATCTACAATGGAGAGACTGACTTCTACTTGAGTTCCATGAACAACAAAAGTACCATAAATATACTTGATATGAGCAAAAATCTCTATTCAGTTTTACCAAAATTTTGCATTATCAGTTTTATTTATTCAATTTTTTGGTCTTTGTAGAGTTGCCCTTTTTAATGTTTTCAATAGACAACAAGGCACCGAGAACCCTGGGTAAATAATAGATATTAAAAATAGCCACTACCTAACAGTGTACTGGAATAATTAGAATGCAGAAAACTCTCTCACATGGGCAGCCAACTGAAAACAAAGGTTGGCATGAGGCTGCAGCTTTGGTTCTTTTCAAATTAATACAGCGCTCTGGTTCCAAGCTCATCTCTCCTGATGGAAACGACATGGGTTGTTTTCTTTTTGTTTGTTTTTCAACTCTCCCCCAACTCCTAAAAATATACAACACTAGATCTTATTCTTTGTTTAACTTTACATTTTTTTTTTCATTTTTGCAATAGACATTCAGAGTGCCAGCACATATTTCTTCTATACATGGACTGTACAAATGTTTTGCTTTCACACCCAGAACAAGGAGGAATTTCTTAAAGAAAGTCTCCTATCTAGCCAGACTCCATCGCATTGTATTATTCAAATGCAATGAAAACACAAAGTTCATTTCTTTTCTTAATGTCTGGGTGGTATGCATCAATGCCAGAAAGTCTGGTTATATGACACAACAAAAGCCCAATAGAGGCCATAACACCTCTGAGCATGGCATTGTGGTTTTGTATTTGAATCTGCAAGAATGTGATGTTATTTTCAAATGGTAATGGTAATTTCTACCCCATGTATACAATGAAATAAAAACAATGACTCTTACTCTTCCTGCAAAAACCCTAGTAGCTCTTATAAACTTACGATCTCTCAGATCGATCAGCATATATTTTATTTATTTATGTTTATTTTATTTTATTTTATTTTTATTATTGGTTTTTTGAGATAGGGTCTCACTCTAGCCCAGGCTGACCTGGAATTCACTACATAGTCTCAGGATAGCCTTGAACTCACCACAATCCTCCTACCTCTGCTTCCCCAGTGCTGGGATTAAAGGCATGTGCCACCACACCTAGCTCCGATCAGCATATTGTGAAATGAGACACTATTACTTTGTCTTTATATGAAAAGTGTAGATACTGACATGCTTATCAATTACACCAAAGGAATCATTCTGTGTTTTTCTTTTTCAAAGCCAATCTCTACAGAAGCAGGACTATGACAGTATAAATCATTTTCAAACTCTCACCAAAGTTCACCCAATTCATGTAAAAGATGGTATCTCTCTTAAAGACCTAAAAACCGTATGTGATTTCATAGTATTTCATGAAGTCCTCAAAGGGATACTTGCATTTTGCTGTCACTTTGTATCCCCCTAGGGGAGGGGTGTGGCCTTCTAATGCATCAAATCCAGCAGAAACCAAGACCACGTCTGGAGCGAATTCTTTGGCCACAGGCATCACGACAGTCCTGTTCAGCAAAAAAGGCAACAGTCACACATGGGAACAGCAAATACCTTCAAAAACTGTTCACTGGAAATGACTTGGCACAAGTTCAAGTGCTTCCAAAAAAAGAACAAGGAGAAGGGATAACACTGAATGGATCAAAAAGCTTATCGTTTCCTTAACAATGAAGTGCTGTAATTTTAGCATCCCAATTCCATCTCTTCCCTTTCATCTTTTTTCTCCAGATTGAAAAAAAGAAAAAAAGCATGCTCTGCAGGTACATTCTAAAGCCTGTCACATTACATGCACATCTGTAGCTGTTTTATCCC
Source organism: Jaculus jaculus (assembly GCF_020740685.1). NCBI lineage: Eukaryota > Metazoa > Chordata > Mammalia > Rodentia > Dipodidae > Jaculus > Jaculus jaculus. The sequence continues at coordinate 31,946,925 of NC_059117.1, read as the reverse complement.
TCTGCCTATAAAAAAAAAAAAAAAAAAAAAAAAAAAAAAAAGCCTTGCTTCTTCCAAGGGAGTGACTAATGTTTTACAGAGGAAAGTCGAAGCTTTAGCAAAAGCCTGACTTGCTCTAGTTAGTGAGAACTTGGTGTAAATTTGAACTATAAATTTCTTTTGGGAAAAAGTTTGCTTTCCCAACTTTTTTTAAAAAATATTTTTAAATTTTTGTCGTGGTAGGGGGTGACTCTTACAAAGGAAAAAAAAAAAAACACACAAAATTCCCTTAATAGAATCCAGACTATAATGTGAAGTGAGTCCAAGGTCAGACACACCAGGAATGTGGCAACCTCATCCATGGCAGCAGCCCCTGCTGGTCCCACTTAGACACATCAGTGCGTACCCTCTGCCTCACCGAGTTCCCGAGCCCCATTCTTGCCCTGGCTATGCTGCCTGGATAAAAATGACAAATGGGGATGCAGGACTTCAGAAAAGAAATTATGTGAGCTTCAAGCTCAATGTGTCATCATAAAAATCCACGTTTCAGACCTGAAGAAAATGGGAAAATGAAACAGTATCATGAATTTTAAAAGTAGTGAGATATCTATTGTCCGTGTGTGAGAAATAAATATTGTTATAGTGATTTTTCCCTAGTGGAATAAATAGTTCTTTCAATTCTTTTTTTTTTTACTGCAATGATCACATTAAATATTTAGAAATTTCTTTGCCATTTATAAGCAGGAAATTGAACTCAGAAAATAAAGAACAAAATAGAACTTATGTAGGAAGATATATAAATTAATTAATTTTTTTCTAATAGTTCCTCTGCTATCAAAAAGTGTCATCCTTGCTGGGCGTGGTGGCGCACGCCTTTAATCCCAGCACTCTGGAGGCAGAGGTAGGAGGATCTCTGTAAATTCGAGGCCACCCTGAGACTACATAGTGAATTCCAGGTCAGCCTGAGTTAGAGTGAGACCCTACCTCTAAAAAACAAACAAACAAAAAAAAAAAACCACAAAGTGTCACCCTTCAAGCTTACAAGTGTGCATACATGGAAGACCTCTATAATGGTCCCTCCAACAGATTGAAAAAATACATATCTGAATTGAATTTGCCCATCAAAACTAAGCAAGGGCCTGGTACGCTGAGAGATGACACAGTGGTTAAAGGCAGGTGTCTGCAAAGTCCGCTCACCCAGATTTGATTCCCTAGCATTCATGTAAAGCCAGGTGCAAAGTGGCAAGAGTTTCTTTGCAGTGACAAGAGTTCCTAGTGGTGTTCCAATTTCTACCCAGATCTACATGCATGCAAATTAATATTAAAAATACTATGCAAAAATATAATATTGTTTAGTTTGTATAACTTTATTATATTTTCTCTTCAGTAAAATTAAGAATCTTTAAATACAATTACATTATCAAAAGAGATACAGTAGGGTTTTTTGCTTCCCAATAACATCAACTCTGAGGTTGTAGTTTTCATAAAGTTATCAGATTCATTGCTTTTCACAAGAGTCAAATATCCATGTATTGTTGAGATATCAGAATGAATTTTTCTAAAGAAAACCAGGATATATGTTTTTGAAATATCTGATTGACTTTGATGAATCATGAGCACACTCTCCGAGAACAACTGATTTGGAATTTCATCACATTTGCTGTTTGGATCATTCCTGAATTCACAAACATGGGATTTAGTATTTGACCAGTTTTCAGAATGCTCTATCTTTGAGAACTAAATCCTGTATATGGAAACTCACTTCAAAAACAGAAATGATGGAAATTTTTTTGGTTAAGAAATAGCATTGTCTGATAGACTCCTTACACTTAAACTTATACATTCTAAGATGGTTGACAACATGTGATCATTGTTTGGTGAATGAATTAATTGTATGTGATTATAATGGATTGGTGTTGTATGCTACAAAAAACTTCAAATTTTCTATTAAACTAGGAATTATATGACAGCAGTTGCTTATAAACAATGATATTGGTGAGATTTTTGTTCATTTGCTCCATCAAACTTATACTGGCTGCCTTGTAGCAATGCTCAAGTTTAAACTGAATCTCACTTCTTCTTCTTCTTCTTCTTCTTCTTCTTCTTCTTCTTCTTCTTCTTCTTATTCTTATTCTTATTCTTATTCTTATTTTTGCCTATGTCTCCAAGAGGCAGATAAGACTAATACTCCTTGGATCTCTTTATTTTGGCAATTTTAAAAGAAATATCATAGAAGTCTTTGAACTCTTCTATTCATGCCAGTCAAAATTGGTACTCATTGAAAACATCTAGGGTATCTAATATGGTTTCTGTGTCTTTTTCAAAACTCATGTTGAAATTTAATTTCCATTTCTACAGTGTTAAAACTCTAGGAGGTGGTTAGGCCATGGGTAATTACTTCCATCATCATGGGAGTACACTTTTGGTAAAAGGATGAGTTCTGCCCCTGTTCTCCTTCTCGATCTTGTGCATGCTTATTTGCCCGTCCACCACATAATAACACAGAATGAAAGTTCACCCCAGAACCTGACACCCTAATACTGAACTTTCTACCTTCTAGCATCAATTTCCCAATTAATCTCTGTTCCCTATCAATTGTCTAGCTTCAGGTGTACTTTAGGGCAGTTCAAGATGGACTCAGATCACTTCTGAAAGTTCAAAACAACAACAAAAAAAAACTGTCATGAAAAGAAAGAGTGGAAAACTGTAATTTTTTTCTCAAAACAAATTCCACACGAAAATTTACTTAATGTTTCACCTGGAAAATTATATTTCTTTGTTCGGGATGTCAAGCAAAGCATGCCTGATTGCTTGGAAACTATTTCCTAATAACAGTAGAATATAAATAATCAAGAGCAGTAACTATGTAGATAATTGGTTTATACTACTGATCTCCAATAAAATTCTGCAGATGTCCTTGATGAAGTGATGGCCTCCAAGTTGCTGTGGAACATCTTTGGCAACAGAGAGCAGGACATGCTCCAAAAGGGTGGGGATGTGGCACTGGGCAGATTTCCAAATACAGAAGTGCCCCCATTCACTAAATTACATAGTAAGAATTGATATGACTGGGTATAACCCATAGGAGAAGTATTGCTGGTCCACAGAATAATAAATAAACACATGTAAAAGTGTAGAGGCGAGGAGACAGTTTTCCTTACAGAATAAATTATTGACTAGTAAGTGTGGGAGGATTTAAGGAAATAGAAAATCATCACTCTAGAACATAAATAATAGGTGGAGGCAAGTTTCACTGGTTCTGTATTTTTTTTTTAATATTGGGTGATATTTGGCTATACATAGGAAGCCTTACTAGTTTGATAACTTTTCATTGATTCCAATATTAGTTCACAATAAAATGTAAAGTTGTCAGATAAAAATGTCACCAACCAAAGAAAATGGTAAAATCATCAGCAGATTCATTTAAAAGCAAATTTTAGAAACTGAAAAATTGAGAGCAAATGAGGGAATTAAAAAAAAAAAAAACAGAAAAGGGAGAAACTGCTTTGTACATGTTATGGAAGGTACTAGAAAGACATGGGAGATACTCTGTCCAAGGGACCCTCAATGAGGAAATAAATACTAGAAAGGGAGAGGCAGGCAAGACAGAACATTAAAAAAAAAAAAAAATTAAATGTCCACCACGTAAGGCCCGTAGACTATGCCTAAACATCCTATCTGCCTTTCTTCTGTGTTAGTAGCCAAGACAAATTGTAGTTGCCTCTTTCTTAAAGAAAATGGCATGTGGTTAAAGTGAAAGCTCCTTGTGTGCATATTGCTAACCCCAAATAGAGTTCTCTTTAAGCTCTTATTTAAGAAGATTCAGAGACCACTAACCTGGCTCAGAGGCTGCTAATCCCAAAGTGGCTAGATTGAGTTGAAGGGATACTACTCTGTTCACTGACATAGGCTCTCAGTTGACTCATTTACATTGTCACTGGGAAAAGTGACCACTGGCCACTATTTTCTTAACTCTCACTGACCAATAGGGGATTTCCTGACATAGGAGGAGAGCCAACAGTATGGAAGAAAAGGAGAAAATAAACATATACATGGTAGGACAAAACAGAAAGAATATAGGCAATATGAGTAATATTCAAAAAGCCATGCAGAATGCATATCTTCTGTGTCAGGAAAGCATGGTGGCAGACCACGAGGCAGAGGGTGGAAAGGAAGTGGTGGAGACAAACTTACAGCCACTTCCTCCACCCAGGCCCTACCTCCCCAGACAGACACTGTAAGAGTAATGACTCCATATATGATTTTTCTCCTTCACTTGACCTTTGCTGACTCCTGCATATTTTTTCCTAAAGAGCACCTTCCTCTCTCTTCTTTCTATGGCTCACACCTGGTGAGATCCATGCTGTTGTGAGTACATTACTAGTTAATAAAGTGAGGCACAGAGAACATGTCCAGATATTAAGCATGGTAGGAAAAAATAGTGTTTGTGATTACTTTCCATGAGTTTTGGAGCATTAGATTCAGAATGTGAGCATCCTCATTAACAATTAGACTTTTAGAACAACTTTCTCATTAATGGCCAAATGACTGGCTGCACTGGCATTGAGTCAAGTGAGCTGCTGTCCTTAAGTTGAACCTCACAGTGCTTTCTGGTTAGTCATCACCACAGGTTCTAACTGAACATTGCAGGATGCTTGATACTTATTGATGATATACTCCTATGCAAGACAGCAGTGGAGAATCTCTGCTGTGGCTTCAAGTGAGGCACAAGCTCTGTCCCACAGCCCACGACTGTATGCATAAAGCATTCTAAAACATCTGAACCCACAGGCTCACCCAAAACTTAGATGTATCACACAGCAATCATTTATGGAGCCCTGCTTGTGAAGAAGAACCATGGGATGCAACTGGGATTGAAAGACAGAAACAAGTTGAAGCTCTGTCCTCAAGGAGATTGGCGGGTGAGAGGAAGTCATAGTTCATAAAATCTCAGGCACACACAATGCGCCAAAAGTTACAGGAGAGTGGTCATCCAGTAGCGATAAAAGATGAAAACCCACCAGACATGAAAAGTGAATGTGGGCATTAGTGTAAGAGATTCTCAGGAAATAAAACGGGCAGAGAGTGGAGAGATGGCTTAGCAGTTACGCACTTGCCTGTGAAGCCTAAGGACCCTGGTTCAAGGCTTGATTCCCCAGGACCCACGTAAGCCAGATGCACAAGGTGGTGCATGCAGCTGGAGTTTGTTTGCAGTGGCTGGAGGCCCTGGCAACGCCCATTTTTTCTCTGTTGATCTGCATCTTTCTCTCTCTGTCACTCTCAAGTAAATAAATAAAAATAAACAAAAAAATTTTTAAGAAAAGATGAAAGAGGGCTGGAGTGATGACTTAGCAGTTAAGGCAATTATATGCAAAGCCAAAGGATCCAGGTTTGATTTCCCAGGACCCATGTAAGCCAGATGCACAAGGTGGCACATAGGTCTGGAGTTCCTCTGCAGTGGCTGGAGGCCCTAGCATGCCCATTCTCGTGGCCCCCATCTTTCTCTTTCTTTCTTTATTTCTTTCTTTATTTCTCTCTCTCAAAATAAATAAATAGAAAATATTTAGGAAAGAGGAAAGACCAGTGATGATATGGAGAACAAAAGCAAAAGCATAAAGCAAAAGCATTTGAAAGTGCACAGAGAGCATAGCAGACTTTCTTGGAGTGTGGCATCTGGTGCCACAATGACAGGGAAAGCTAGGGACCAGGAGGAGAATCTGTTGCTGAAAGCGGGGATAAAGGAATGGGCACAGTCTAGCTCCAAGGAGCAGGAAGCAAACAATTGAGCAGACACACCATAACTTCAACCCAATCACTTTTTTTCCATTCAAAACCCACCTGGGTTGCTAGCCAGGGTCTATAGAGAGCCCACAGTCTCCTGCTTTAGTGGACTTTACATCATAATACAGGAGAAAGAAGGTATAAACCATCAAACTATGTAGAAATGGCTAAGATGAAACATAAATGATACAGAATGTCAAAGGAGTGAGTGCTGGGAATTTAGATCAGGGCACATCAATGGGCATTTTATGGCAGTGGCAGTATAGGAAGTGAAATGGCAGGTCATGTGTGAACACAGAGCATCTGCCTGGGGGTGGGAGGTGGATAAGGTGTTCACACTCCTTGAAGTGGAAGCAACCTTGTGGTATTCAGTCATCACAAACATGTCATTGTGGTCAACATTAACATATAGCACGTAGAAGGAAAGATGGCTGGAAATGGGTTCAGAGTCAGAAATGTACCAATAAAACCAAGCTTGAAATCTCATTCTGAATAGAAGGGAACCTGAAAGATCTGAGTAGGCAGTGCTATTATCTGATTTATGACATCTTAGAGATAAGATTATGATCCCCTGTATATTTTATAATTCCTATTGTAATATGAAAATTTAAATTGCAGACAATACTCCAAGCCTACATTTGTATGTCTAATTGTAGGACATAGCTTAAAAGCATCAGTTTATAAAATTATGCACTGTCAAATGGGGAAAAATCCATTTCTGTTCCCTTAAGTTTTTCTTAAAACAAATGTTCACATTGCACTTTATGCATTTTCATCCCAACACAGAAATTTATATAGGAAAGACAAGGGAACAATGGTCCCAAGAAACATTCTCCATGGAAATACCTATAGAGACAAATAGCAAATACCAGCACTGAAACAGTGCTGTCACCTGTGTGGGACATTCCTAGCTCCTCACTCATCTCTAGGCCAGTGTAAAATTGCTAAATAAAGGAATATTCCCATAGGGACTTGTGGGGGCGATCTAATGATGGGAGACTGAGACACACTAAGTATAGCTGTTGTTCACAACCAGCCACACCTGAGTCAGTCCTGCCCTTTTTAACCTTCTCCTTAAACCATCTCTCTCTCTCTGAATACAACATACATACAAACAACACACTCATATCTAGTACACATACCCACATACAGCACACATCCCCTCATAATGTACATACCCAATACACACACAACAAATATACCCAACAGGTATTCACACCTAACACACACACACACACACACACACACATCCAATACACACATATCCAATAGATAGATACACATCCAACGTATAGCACACACTCATACCCAACCCACACACCAAATATGCATCCAACAAGAATTCATGCCCAACACATAGTCACATCACCACAACATATACATTCAACAGATCTTTATACACAATTATACTCAACACATACATGTTCAACAATCACACAAAACACATACATGCACACATACACAAAAGACATTTAACACATACCAGATACACATCCATACTGACACACCTAAGCCACACTTAATAGATAGTTACACACCACACACACTCATATATAATACATATACAGTAAACATCTAACACACACTTAATATATATCCACATTCACACGCCTAACACACACCCAAAATACAATTATGCCTAACATACACCCTACACACATGACACATATATGCACACACAACAGACATTTGACACATACTAAATGCACACTCACACTCACACGCATAATGTATACTCAATATACACTTATACCCAACAGACATCTAACATCTGCCCAATAAATACATATACAGCAATCACATATCTAATATACACACATACAACGTACATAAACAATACACATCTACACACATACATTATTTTTTTAACCTCTCTCCATTTTCTTTGTTGACACTTTCAAATGCACTTGCTGGGAAATGTTTCACCTCAGTTTTTTTTACTTTGACCACCCACCTTCTGCTCTATCTCACCCCTATCTAGTCCATTAAGGTATTCTCTTGTCTGCACTAGACATATATCCAGAAACTTAGCATTTCCCAGCACCTCCGGTGCCATCACCCTGACTTATTAACATTGCCTCTTCCTGCTACAAGGACATGTGTGTTTTGCTTCCTTCTGCCTCTTGTCAGCCCCACCGTCTATTCATACGCAGATACTCAGCAACCAGCCATCAGATCCTCAAATTCATGTTGATGACACATGAGTCTCTTCATAGTTGTGGCTCCTCTACCCTGACCCTTACTACTTTGCCAGGTTTCTTATCACAAATATACTTAATTCTGACTAAAAGAATGTTTCAATAATCGAAACTTTTATTGTAATAATGTGTATTGTACTACAACATGTGCCACTGGACTATTTTAAGTACACAGTTCAGTCACATTAAGTTGTTAAATGCCAATCACACCCAGAATTAAATTGCATTGTTATACAATCACTAGCTGCAAGCTGTTCTCATCTCTGCAAACTGGAATTCTGCATGAATTAAATAATTATTTGATAACTTCCTTTTCCCCCTTCCCTAATGCATTAGAGACTACAGTTTCACTTGCTCTCTCTGGATGTGATATTTTCTTTTGCGTAGGGGTAGCAAACTGATTTCTTTTCAACCCAGTTGATTAAAGTTTCTTTTTCTTTTCCTCCTTCTTATTCTTTCTGCTTTATTTCCTTCTGTCTTAGCAAGAACACTTGTCATGAACACTTTCTGAATGAAAATTGGAACATGTAATACTATACTGTTACTTATAAAGCCGATGTTGCATAGCAAATCAGAATTTACCCATCTTGCACAGCTCAAACTTTTTGCCCTTTGAATAATGCCCATGTACACACCTCCCTGCTTTGGCCATCATTATATTCTCTATTTCTATGAATTACACTATCTGAGATGCCTCGTACAGACACAATCATACAGTCTCTGACTTCTGATTAGCTTATTGCATTTAGTAAAGTGGCAGGCGAGATGGGTCTATATTGATGGTCAACTTGACAAAAGCCTAGAATCACCCATCAGGCTGAACATTATTCCATTACATAAAAATATACCATTTCCAGCTAGGCGTGGTGGCACACGCCTTTAATCCCAGTACTCAGGAGACAGAGATAGGAGGATTGCCATGAGTTGGAGGCCATCCTGAGACTACATAGTGAATTCTAGGTCAGCTTGGGCTAGAGTGAGACCATACCTTGAAAAACAAAAAACAAAACAAAACAAATATATATATATATATATATAGACACATCAGTCTCTTCATAGTTGTGGCACCTTTACCCTGACCCTTACTACTTTGCCAGGGTGCTTATCATAAATATACGTAATTCTGACTAAAAGAATACTAACGACTATATATATGAATTATATATATATATATTCATATATATATATATATACATATATATATGAATATACATATGTATATTCATTTCCTTTTCAACTGGCTGTTCATTGAATGATGCTTATGTTGTTTGATGTGAAGAACTGAAAGTATGTCAATGTGAATACAAAATAGCAACTACTGTATAAAACACCATGGCAAGTCCTTAATACAATTAAAAAAATGAATACTATAAATATCATATGATTCAGAAGTCCCACTTCTGGAGATTTATTTAAAAGCGTTGAGATTAGAATCTCAAAGAGATGTCTATCTCCTACGTGTATTAAAATATATTATTCACAATGGCTAAGGGGATTTTACACTAGCTACTCTTTCTGTCCGGATGATTATTTTTCCAAGATAGATAATTCTATCACCTTGCTCAAGCTCAAATCTTTACCCAGTTGCTATCTTCTGACTCAGAGGTTTCCACATAAGTCTTTCCTGTACTCATCTCTAAGACTTTTTTATTCTGCTTTTCAATCATAATGCTTATCTCCCAAAATTACACATGATTTATTTACTTACTACATTATTTATTTTCTGGTTCTGTCACTCACTGCAAGCTCCCCAGAGAAGTATCTTTCTACATATTTGTAAGGTCCTAGTAGCCTGCTAAGCACATGGTGCATCTTCAACAAAACCTTGTTGCATTAGATCCTCAAATGATACTCTCTGTTTGGAGGGGTATCTTATTTTTCTTGGAGTAGTGGTTAGGTTTTCTTGGTCCCTCACTATTTCTCAGACTTCACAGGCCACAAATATGGTTTAATAGCTCTTTTGACAATAAGCCATTCTCTATGTTATGTTGCTGCATTGCATATGAGCTTTTTGCTTTTACTGCAAAATCATTCCATTCAATCCTGTCTGGCTGATAATTAAAGAAAGTAAGACTAGAAATGATAATTCCTAGAATATACAAATACTCATTAAATTCATTTACCAGTGAAGAAAATGGAGATTAAAACTTTCAAGGGCTGGAGAGATGGCTTAGCAGTTAAGGCATTTGCCTATGAAGCCAAAGGACCCAAGTTTAAGCCCCCAGGACCCACATAAGCCAGATGTACAAGGTGGCACATGCAACTAGTGTTTGTTTGCAGTGGCTGGAAGCTCTGGTGCCTCTGTTCTCTCTTCCCTCTCTCTCTTTCTCTCTCTCTACCTCTGTCTCTCTGTTAAATAGATAAAATATTTTGAAAAATTTTCACAACTTCACATATATATACACACGAAATGATGAATGACTAATAAATTAAATGAATTTTAAAAGCAGAAATAAGCAAAATAAGTTCAAAAGATGTAAAATATCTGGAATGTACTTTGCACAACATGTTTTATTTTTCTTTCCTTTGTCTCATAGGTTTTTCTTTCTGTCTCTCTCCATCACTGTTTCCCTGCATTGAAATACTGATGCTAATTAGAATACTCTGGTTTTGAAAGGCATAAGTCCTTGATAATTATAAAGATACTATTCACAAACTGCACACATTACACTACAACACAATATATTCTAATTAGGAATATACATGTGTGTGTATGTGTGTGTGTGTGTGTGTGTGTGTGTGTGTGTGTTTTCTTACATATCTGATATATGGTAGTCTGGAAATTTTATTTCAAAGTTTTTTATTTTTATGAATTTATTTATTATAGACAGAGTGAGGGAGAGAAAGACAATGGGCAGACCAGGGCCTCTAACCACTGCAAACAAACTCCAGATGCATGTGCCAATGACATCTGACTTATGTGGTACCTGGAGAATTGTACCTGGGTCTTTAGGTTTTGCAGGCAAGCACCTTAACCACTAAGCAATCTCTCCAGCCTGTGGAAAGCTTATTTTTTAATTAAAGTTTTCAATGTGACATTTAGTACATTTGGATGGCATCACGCACTAAAATGCCAATGCTAGTTTGTGAACATGCTTTTAAGAGAACCTGAATACTTGGGATGACTAAGAGGCTTTCCTTGCCTGAGATGCGTCATGTTAACAGTACATTCTGAGGAACTCAGAGTTCTTGCCCAGTGTGTCTCTGAACAGAGTGAGAGGTAAAACTTTCTCAAAAGCATCCCTCCCTGGCTTTGGAATCCCACCAAGGAGTGAAGTATTATATTTATATTAACATATTAGGTGTAATTCTGAAGGCAACATGATGCCAGTTCTCTATACAAAATTCTACACTGAAGCAAATGAGTTGGGCAAAATTATAAGACTTCTTGTCTATCGATAAGGGTATTCTGGTCTAATTACCACATGTAAACACAGTAACAGATTCTGCTTTGGTAAAACATTGCAACATTGCATTGAAGTCTGGCCTAAAAAAACCAGCACATTGGAATTGGAAATTCTGAGACATGCTTAGTTGGAAATTGTCTAAAATCATAAAAGAGTTAATATTAAATGATAGTGAAATAAGCATTCTTTTTCAGAGAAGCATATATCTTTATATGAGTCCCTTTCCAGTCATTATTGAACAAAAGTATATAAATACCATAAATTTTAATATGCCAAAAATGTGGCAATAATTTTGCAACAGTGGTTCTCAAGAACTGTTTTGTTTGAATTCCAAATGTAGACGCCATAACTTACAAATGGTCTTACATCTACAGCTTTATAAGCATTTCTAAATCAATTCTTGAGATTTGTAGAAGCAAGAGCTAAAAAGGAGTGTGTGTGCGGGGGTGGAGGGCAGAGGTTCATCCCTTTCATCTTCACTATTCAACCAATGAAAGAGTATGTCCTCAGTAGATCGCCAATGCTAAACCAGGATGAGGAGAGGGGACAAAGGTCTCAAACCAGCACCAGGCTCTGGAACTGTTCTTTCCTCCCCGAACATTTTCAAGCCTGTCTGTCACTACAGCAGTAGTCACAATTTTTCCATCTTTAATGGAGCAGTAAGTTCAATTTCATTTATACCTGTCTTTATTACTCTTCCTTTGTTACATTTTTCATTTCCTGTATTGCTTTCAATTTTCAGACCTCTTTAGCTTAACTTACTTTTAAAGGATATACAAAAAAAAAAGTCAAGAACTGTACATACATTAGAATACAAGCTTTTCAGCTTTTATTTGAAGCGAAGAGTGCCCAGATAATGAAGGAAGAAAGCATATTGACAGAAGGACAGAATCCACATGACAGGCAAAGGAGGCAGAACAAGATCCAGTCGCATGCATCTTTCCAAATCTTTATTTATTTTCATTTCTATAGCAACTTGGTGGTTGTAAAACATTGCTGTAATGAACAGAAAGTAAAACGCAAATGACAATAAAATGTTCCTGTAACTGAAATAGCAGAGAATTGTTCAGAGGACTTGGAAAAGCTGACTTTTTTTTTTTGTTCAAAAGGGCTCATGGCAGGAAAAATGCCTACCTAAGTGAATCGTAAGCTTTCCCTCCAGAGGGACAATAAGATGCCTGCGACACATGAACTTTGGAAACTTAATTATGTGCCCATTTCTTGTTATTACTTTCTTTATCCAAAAAAATCCCCACAGAGATTTTACTACCATCAAATCAGTCGTAAGATTTCTCTGTGTTCGGTGGGCGCAAGGTGGGGCTTACTACACATATTGCATTTCCCATCACCCCGGGAGCACACAGAAGATTCTTTTTGTGAAGTTTCAAATGGGCCTCTCTTTGGTCTTTCCACAAAGTGATTGCATTCCATAAAATATTATTACATGAAGCCAAAGGACCCTGGCTAAAAATTAAACTCAGGATTCCAATAAAATGACACACACACACATACACACACACACGCACACACACGCACACACACACACACGAGAGAGAGAGAGAGAGAGAGAGAGAGAGAGAGAGAGAGAGAGAGAGAGAATGTTAGCCTTTTTATATTTTTTTTTCAGAAGAAGAGAAGAAGGGACTCTGTAGACATAAAAAGAAGGAAGAAGAAAGGTCAAACTTTGCTGTAAGTAAATGTTCTGTGGTTTATAGAATTCACAAAATAAATTGCAGCATGACATCCTTTTCAAGGAACTGTTTGTGTCTTTGGAAAAAGTGTGTATTATTTTTGGTGAACTCCACCTTTTGATGTGGCCTTTCTGAGGGAGGCAGCATCATCAAGATGTTTTTTTAATTGAATAACAATGTGAGATGAACAAGACAAAAGACAAGCACATTTAGTAACTTAAGTCCTTCTTGTTCCCTCAGGCATAGCCAGAAAGAGACCAAGAAAGAAGAAAGAACTTAAGGCCTAATGTAGCTCTGACATTCACAGATGGGCTGTGTCCTTCATCAGAGGACCAGGCCCAAACCAGGGAACCTCGATGCTATTCATATCTAGACTGACATGAGAGTAAGATTTGCCCCAAAGCTCAAGAAATGGTTCAGTGATGCTGAGGGAAAGTTCTAGAAGTGATAAAAATCGCCATTTTGATGAGGTCCTATGTGACAGGTATGGAGGTGAGTAGTTTACACACTCATTCAAATGCTGGAATCTGAAGTTACACAGTTATATATTTTGAACTATATTTTTAAGGAAGGAAAGTGAGACTGAAGATAAAAGAGATTAAAATATAAATTAAGTCACTTTAGTGACTAACGGGCTGAATTGTGATTCAAATCCAGATTTACCTATATGCAAAGATCATGTATTATGAAATCAGGCAATCTAGCTGCCTTACAGCTGCACTGTTAAATGAAAAAGTAATGCTTCTAAAAGATCTAACTCTTTCTATATCATGCACCTCTGATTAATCACTTCAATGTTTCTGTGAGCAAGGGAGCAAGTATACCATCTCTTCATTCACCAGAAATGGTACAAATGATGCTCTACTATTTATGCAGTAGCCACTATTTCTAGATGGGAATCTTACCACAATATTCAATTTACCAATGAATTTATGAATTCTAAACTGGGTGTGGTGGCACACACTTTTAATCCCAGCATTTGGGAGGCAGAGGTAGGAGGATCACCACAAGTTCAAGGACACCCTGAGACTATATATTGAATTATAGTGAATTCCATGTCAGCCTGAGGAGCTAGAGTGAGACCATACCTAAAAAAGAGAGAGAGAGAGAGAGAGAGAGAGAGAGAGAATTCCAAAGGGCCAGTGCAAAGTAGTTGAGATTTGTTATTTAATTATCTATTAGAAAACATTTATAGATGGCAGGTGAATTAGTAGGAAAACAATTTCTAAGTTATATGCAAGAATTTCAGATAAGAAGTGAATCAAAAAGCTGAGGGCTGAAGAGATGGCTTACCAGTTAAGGCACTTGCCTTTGAAGCCTGAGGTCCCAGGTTTGATTCCCCAGTATGCACATAAGCCAGTACACAAGGTGGCGCCCGCGTTTGCAGTGGCTAGAGGCCCCGATGTGCCTAATCTCAATCTCTCTCTCTTTCTCTCTCTCTCTCTCCCCACCTCTGTCTCTCCCTCAAATAAATGTATAAATAAAATATATTTACAAGCTAATCATCTATTTTTCCAAATATCCAGATTTCTGGCTTCTAATATGTAGTTGAGTGGTTTCATGTTTGGAAGAGTGGACATCATGGTGAGACATGACTGCTGCAAAGTTGGGATGTCATGCAAACTAAGCTGTAAAGGACTGCAGAGCAGACGAGATGCCCCCATGCTTGAAAACTCCAGACCCAATCTCCTATGCATGCATACTGAACTTATGACCAAGTAATCCTCTGCTGTCATTGGTTCAGCAGTATAGCATCCTCATATTAAAAGGTCTAAGCTGCTTAAACCATCAGCAAGCTTATGTTGGCATTTTCAAATTGATGTTTATTCCCAGCAGAGAACCAGCTAACTGAAACTGACTTTGGATGAATCGGTCTTATTCCTATATCTGTTTGTTTAATCATCAATATATCCCCTAAACATTCTTTGCACATCAGCCCTGAATGTCAATGCCATGGTGGCAGGTGTTAGCTTTCATCTGATTTAGAAGCTCATATAACATGTATGAAACAGATCTGTACACAAATTTTCCCTGTGTAAAGTGATATATTCTCACTCATAAATATTCAGATACATATTTTCTTCCAGCTCAAAAGGATAATCACTCTAAAAAAATAGGGCAAAGGATAGAGACACAGAAAAGAAAGCTATTGATTATCCCTAGGGAAGAAAGAAAAGGATTTACAGATTTAATGATATTTAAAATGGCTGCTTAAATAATGACTCTGTCTTTCACAGTTCTCAAAAAATGACTAACAACAAAATAAATAAACCTACAATTAGCTTCCTGAACCAGTACACATACATACATGCACATAAAACATGTTTTGTGCAATAATATTTACACACGTCTTTTCTATTATATTCCATTATATTCTATTAATAATTGCAAACTTCACCCATGAAATTGATTTCATAGACTTTTAACAAGCTGCAACTAATAATTTTAAAACTACTACTTTAAGGAAGAGAAGCAATCACCCACTTAAAATAATAATTCTAGGCAAAGGAAAGAACGTGTTCTAGACAAAAAATTACCAAAGCCATAAAAGACAGAGGATATGGTAATATCCTAGTGGTGATGAATCATGGAATGCGTGAAGGTGAAGAGCTGAAAATAGGAATGGAGCAACCAGAGAAAGAAAAAGACAAGGCCAAGAGATAGCAGAGGAATGCAGGACTGGACTGTGAATAAAAGACTTGCATTTCCTTCCAAGGAGGTTATAATGTGATAGTAGTGATCTAGGAAAGCTCTTTGAAGCAGGAAGCTGAAAGTTACCATTGATTTAGGGAGAGACATTAATTTTGAAAGGGAAAATTATGAATACTTCAGCCAAGGGCAGGTCAGTTGGGACAGACAGCAATGGGTAATTTCAAGAGTTGTTCCTAAGAAGTGATTCAGGGTCTGATAACTGACATGATAGAACGCGATGTCAATAGAGCAAGAAAAAACAGAAAGATGAAGATGAAACACAAAATAATGAAATTGCTCTCATTTCCTAAGTTTAAAACATGTATGAAAGTCTATGTGTCAGGTAATTGTTCCCAGGAACACAAATCATTCCTTCAAATTATCATTACAAATATATGTCGTATCCATTTTTTTCATTTTTAAATTTTTCTAGCAAAGACGTGGACTGCTATAGTAAAAATGGCTCTTGCATAACAAGATGTTGTCTACTTTGCATTTGCATTGTGGACTAACTGTCAAGATACTAAAAATCCTAAAGGTTCTCAATTTAATATTCCTATGAGAAATATAACTTAAATCAAGGTTTAATATCTACTAAAATTATAATGAATCTTTTAGTTAGATAACATATATCTTAAGATCATTATACCTTTGTTGAGAAAAACTTCAGGTGTAATGTTTTATTGTCTGTTCATGTTGCAAGTTTTCTGTGATGTAGTCTTATTCTTTCTATCAGGCTGTATTTGGAGTATTAACTCTTTGGTATGGCTTAAATATCAAATAGCCCCCACAGGCTAACATGTTGAATGCTTGGGCCCTAGCTGCTGGTCCTATCTTAGGAGATGGTGAAGATTTTAAGAGACAGGGCATGACTGGAGGAAGTAGGTTACTAAGTGTGTCTTTGAAGGTTATGTCTAGTTCCAAATCCTTTTCTCTCCTTTTTTTCTCTCACTTCTGAAACCATGACCCCAAATGACTCTTTCCT
This sequence comes from Jaculus jaculus, assembly GCF_020740685.1. Lineage (NCBI taxonomy): Eukaryota > Metazoa > Chordata > Mammalia > Rodentia > Dipodidae > Jaculus > Jaculus jaculus. The sequence continues at coordinate 31,930,193 of NC_059117.1, read as the reverse complement.
GTTAATTTGTTTAGATCCAGGTACTTTGTCACAGTGATGAAAAATATAGTGTACCTTCTATTAGTTCAACTTACTCGACATAAAGTGAAGTGAGACGGATCCTTGCTTGGACTCTGTTTTTCAAAGGACAAACAGATGAATTCAAAGAAGAAATAGCAAGAGAATGAATCCTTTGATCACAGAATCATAAAAATCAGGAAGGGTAGCAGTTTTAAGGAGAAACAAAACATAAATATCAAGTAACAGTGACAGTAAGAAATATGGCAAGAAGCTGAGCAGAAAAGCATTCATTGGTGCTTTGGTATTTTGTGGCATTTTGGTGTCTTGTGAACAGATAAAGCCGTGATAGTGATGTCAGTGGATGGTAATGACACCTGAGCAATCAATACACATTCTGTAACATTGCTCATTGATAGTCCCTCACACATGCACATTATCCTGCCGGGCTCCGCCGGCGGGCAGGGCAGGTGGTGCTGAGGAAGGACCAGGCCTGCTGGTTCCTCCCAAGGGGTGGAGAAGGAGGGTGGGCTTCCTTAGACCCAGAACCTCTCCTAGTCACCAGAGAAAAACCACACTGAGTCGGGAGTCTTGTGGAAGTAGGAGCTCACAGGAACTCGCTTTATTGTTAAAAGCAGTTGCCTATATCATGTTGGGGACGAAGGCGGGGATTTTAGGATGGGGAAGAAGTAAGGGCCAATAGTAAACTGTAACTACTGAAATGGTAATTACAATTGGAAGTGGAGTCCAGAAGCCATTAGGCATCTTGCTGAGTCCCAGCTGGCCAGAGACAGGTCGCCAAACTTTAGCTAGGCTCAGGAAGTTCCGCTAGGTCTCCCACCTGGGCCGTTCAGGACCCAGCATTATCCCACCATCTGTCAGTATCCCAGGGATTTTTTTTTTTCTTTTTGGCTCAGTGTCTTACTGTAGGCTAGATTGAGTTCAAGGCTAGACTCAAACTTAGTGATCCTTTCTATGTCAGACTCCCTCCCAGGTGCCACTGTGCAGGCCTCACATTCATACAAGTGACAGAACGCTTTCCTAGCCAGTTTGACACAGGGCTCTGAAAAGAGAGGATGTTCTTTGAAGAAAGGGAATCCATAAGTTTGGTTCTTTTGTGTATGCTTTTGTCAGGTGTGGCTCTTTGCCATCATTTTATGTGGCCAAGAATTGTGGATCTGCAGTTTGATATGTCAGTTTTAGAATATTCTGGGCATTATACAGTGGTAAGTTTCATAATTATGTAGTAATATCCAATTTTATGTTTTATTTTATTTATTTATTTTAGGATAGTGTCTCGTGTATCCCAAACTTGATTTCTTGAGACTACTTTACTCTGGAACACTGGGGTTACAAATCGGGGTTTACGTGGTTCAGGGGATTGAACCCAGGACCTTGTGCGTGCAAGGCAAGTACTCTACCAGCCGAACAACATCTTCAACTCTGTCTGTGGTGCTTTCTATCGAAGGCTGGAGATCAAGTTTAGTCAACTAGCACACTGTCTCTTTTAAACCTACTCTAGGACCAAAACATCCCAAAAGTTAAGGAGAGAACACATGATCTCACTGAGCTGGTGTTATGATAAAAAGAAATAATTTTTACCTAGAATGAACATATTTATTTCATTAGATTGTTAAATATAATTATTAAAAATTATAAGCCCTATAAAAGTAGAGTCCTAGAAAGACTGAATCAAAATTTTTCTCTAGGTACTTAATTATAAAGAGAGACACTTTATAATTCCAGGAAGCCCATGTCAAATCCGTTATAATAGGAAAAACATATGCTACTTACTATATGTCAGACCCTATCCTAAGTGCTTTATGAAAGTAAATGAATTTATTCAACATAAAATCCTGAAATATATTTCTATAAATGCCTCCCAGTTTTGCAGGTGTGAATAGTTGAGGCACTGGGGATAAGTGACCTGTAAAACTGTCATATGTCACTCAGGTAGAGTGGAAGAGGTAATATTTGAAATCAGGCATTCTGTTTTCTCAGCTCAAACACTTAACAATTATGTAATTAAACAATTGGTTTTATAATACTATGCTAACCAGAAAATTGGTTTCCCACTTACACAGAGTTCACACTGATATTGCATTTGACTAGATTGTTCACATTACTCAAAAAATATGTTCATAGAATTCAGTCGATTAAACACTGTGCTATTTCCAAAGGTAAATGCATGTGGGATTCCTTATTTCTTAATATTTATGTCACAAAGTAATAAGTGGAAATTAAATGGGAATAGCAATTTATGTAGAAAACAGACATCTTTTTCTGGAGAGATGGCTCAGTAGTTGAAAGCGACTGCTTCCACAGCCTGCCAGCCTGGGTTTCAAGTCTGTAGCACAAACAGAAAGCTGGACACAAACATGGCGTATGCATCTGGAATTTGTTTTCAGCAGCATGAGATCTGGTGTGTGTGTGTGTGTGTGTGTGTGTGTGTATGCAACTTCACATGCAAATAATAAATAAAATTTAGAAAAAGGGCTGGAGAGATTGCTTAATGGTTAAGGTATTTGCCTGCAAAGCTTGAGGGCCTAGCCTCAATTCCCCAGTACCCACATAAACCAGATGCATAAGTTGGTACATGTGTCTGGAATTTGTTTGCAATGGCTGGAAGCCCTGACTCTCCCATTCTCTCTATATATCTGCCCTTCTCCCTCTCCCTTCCCTTCTCTCTCATATAAATAAATAAATAAGTGAATAAAATATTTTAAAAACATAAATAAAAAAATTTAAAAAGAAAAATAAACTTTTTGCCCATCCCAAGTTCAGTATACAAAAGATAAAAGTTATTTACATTGTTTCTAATACCAGTTATGTCAATGTCCTATGGGGCCACATTCATGTAAGTAGCTATAGTTGAAGAGAGTGCCCATATGTTAAAGTCCCATAGTAATGATCCAAGCAGCAAAATGCATTCTGATTTTCAGGTTTGTTTTAGTAATTATATCCACAGTTAAAATGTATTCATAGTTTCTTGGGGGAGGCTTTGAACCTTTATCTTTAACTTGTGCTACATCTCTCAGAACCAAAATATTTTAAGAGCACACTCTTTCAAAATATGAATTTCTAGAGAAAAGCAGGATTCTGTTCCCAGTACAAAAGTCTGGCTCCAAAAAAATGCAACAGATGATGGATCTGTGTGTGAAAAAAAAAAAATTCGTCCTGCTAATGTGATCTATGCTGAATTGTTATAATTAGACCTTTATCCCAGGGCAGAGGGAAGGTTATTATAATGCTTATAAATGATTCTCTTCTACCACCACGTTGCTTTGCATAAAGTCAAGAAATACAGTGTTGAGCAGGAAAAACGGGAATATCACTGACTACAAAGGTCTGTTGGTACCTCAGATACTGGCAAGCAGAGGCCAAGTGGTTTCTAACAATTTGTTTAGATAGTGTGGATTTGACTATGTGATTTTATTAAGAATGCCTCCCTTATCTCTCTTCTCTTTTTTAAAGCCTTCTAACCTACACCAGGGAAGCATTACAGCTACCAAAATAATGAAGGGGCTAGCAACCACAGCCTAATGAAACTTCCCGTATGAGGAACTGGTGTAACCACAGAGCCTCTGTAAGAGAGCTCAGCTTCAGCATGGCCATCCTTTCTAAGACACGGAGGCTCCAAGTTGGGAGCAGAAAGACCTGGAGCACTGGATCTCTCACAGTGAGAGGAATGACAGCAACTATTGACAGCAAGCCTGGCTCTGAAAAATGCAACCATTTGCATGACACAGAAAACTCATGTTTATGTCATTTTCACAAAGGACGGACCATCATAAGTCAAGCTTTCAAACGCCCTTCTCTAAAACTCCACAATGCCAGGGAGAAAGAGCTACTGGCAATGTGTCTTTAGAAGGCTTTGTACTATGTGATGTGTCCTCAAATAAGTCCTGACCTGGAGGCCCCACAGTCTGCATACACAATCAGACTGACTGTGACATCCAATGCCAATAACTTAGCCGCCAAGGACATTAGCTTTCCCATTATGCTATAAAATCATTATTTTAAACCTTGTTGATATTAAAACCATGTTGCCTTCCTTGGGGGCTTAATATGCTGTCAAATATATAAAGAATAATAGATATAACATCACTAATCGTGCTGAAATAAACCTTGTCTTTGTAACTTAGGACAGTAATTAAAATAATATTCTTTATTTTTTCTTGCTATCATGCCTCTCCTTACATAATTCTTATTACTTTTGATAGTCTCACTCTGTAGCCTATATATGCAGGTCCAGGATGGTCTTGAACTTGTAGCAGTTCTCTCGCCTAAGCCTGCCAAGTGCTGACAGAAGCATAAATCACCATATTCAACTCTTTATCCATTTTTCAAAATTACTTCTGATTTGAACATTTTCTCTTCTGGGAGATTTTTAGTGCTTTCCTGCATTCAGTGTTTTCCTGTTAATTCTCCACACTTGAAGTCTTTGCGCTCTACCCTCCTTTCCCTGTTTCTTTCTTTTGTAGCCATGTCCATATTTTCTTTATTGACCCCACTGATTCTGTTTCTGATTGATTTTTCATCTAATTGACAAGGCTCTTACTTTCTGAGCTGTTTAATATATACTGGCCTCTTTGAAACTCATTAAATGACCAACAGCAACTTCATCACAATTCACATAGACTTCAGAAACCTTAAGGCTATTTCTTTAGGGTTAACATTCAGGGTATCAAAAATAAACACATTCTTGACCAACTGGCAGATAGAAGTTCTTCAGCTTTAGAAATATGTTGATAAATACCCATTTCTTTGCTTATTTTGTCTGGTTATAGTGGCCTTCCTCAGTGGGATTGCTGGTATTCTATTTATTTATTTAGGAGAGGGAGAGAGGATAGTGGCTAAAAGGAAATGGGCATGCCAGGGTCTCTAGCCACTTCAAATGAACTTCAGACAAATGTGCCACCTTGTGCATCTGGTTTATGCAGGTACTGGGGAATTAAATCTAGGTTCTTAGGCTTTAGCAGGCAAATGCCTTAACCATTAAGCCATCTCTCTAACCCTCAAGGACTTATTTTAAATTAGTAAAATGATAATAACAGGTAAAATTCTAAATTCTAACACTATTAAAGAGATATTTTAAAGGTAAGATGGAAGGCTTCATTTTCAAAGTGATGTAAACCTAGCAGTATAAAGTAAGCAAGCCTAGCATTAAATTTATGAAGATATTTTGAATATAGCTTGTGAATCATGCTTTGGGGGTCAAATTTTCAAGTGCCAGATGAAAGAACATTCTAAGTCATAAAATAGCTATCCTGGATATGAGGCTCAGTGTATGAACCTGTGGCTGATCTTAATGATAGCACAGAATTTTCAGACTTCTTAAGAAAGCCCCAAACTCACTTTTTTTAAAAACCTAATGCATTTAGCCCTTCCCAGAGGCAATTTCAAATGTGTCCTAGTGTATATTGGAGTCTTCCATGTGTTTTAATAAACATAATCATGTGAAAGTAATGAACATATTTATTTAATATTCTAAAGGAAACTAGGATGTCAAGGATATTTTCTGTCTTCCATTTTATTAACATATACCACTTTGGGTAAAAAACATACACATGAACCACATTAAAGCAACTCTACACATTGGGAGACAAGTTAGCCAGGCCAGTTTGGGGCAAGCCTTGAACTTAAAAATGTTCACAAACAGGGGCAAACTTTTCTTATTGACAGAAAACATGCTTCTTCCCATTATCCCCATATAAATAATAGTTATTCTCCTTCCCCATACTGGTATGTTTTGTGTTTATCAGATTGAGTTCATTGTTTATGTTTGATGTCTTCTCCCTCGCAACACACACACACACACACACACACACACACACACACACACACACACACACCACACCACACATATATGTATATATACTCATAACATGGTGTGTTGCAGAGTGGTTCATTGTTGTTAATGGCAGAACAAGACAGGTGGGTTATGTGAACTCATGTGCATTTATCACAAAATAAATGGTGCTTCATTTACAAAGTTCCTCACTCAGATCTTTTCCAAGTTGCAGTACTATTTTGAATTTTATCTTTTTATTTCTACAATTACACAAGATCAACAACCAGGTTCAGTGTCTGAGTACAGTAGGAATGCTAACATACCCGTGCTGTTTGGCATTCCCCTTCCTTGACTCCAGAAAGTAGGTATACCCATATGGCTTTGGATTAGTGGCCCTTTCCTATATCTTTCTGTATCTATTTTTTTTTAAGTACCACATCAGTATCCCATGCCTTTGGCATTTCTCTAATTGTCTCACAGTAATTTTTACTTCAACCAGGACTATTGGATGCTAATGTGTTTTTCATACACCTCTCTCATTGTTAACCACATAGGGGAAAGTCACTTATTCATAAAGTGATTTTATGCATACTCATATTCATGGGAGATAATACTGAAAAACACCAAAGGCTGCGACATTGAGTAACACAAAAGAACATCGATTCAATTTCTGTACCCTCAGCAGTCATGTCAAGAGGCCTCTGTATGGAAATCAACTTCCAATAGACTTAGTCAATATGTTGATTCCTCAACAGTCACTATCTTTGCCTGTGGAGGAAACAGCATAAAGGAAGAAGCCTTTACTGAGTGGCTGTTTTTATATTGTCAAACAGAAACAATGTCCGAATCTAAGCAGTTAGGAAGCCAGTTCTGAGCTGATGGTTCTATGAGAGAAAGAAATGGGAAATGGTTCACTTTCATATGCTTTTTAAAAGACAGAGACAATCATAAGCATTTTATGCTAATAGAATTTTAAGATGTTGATTGGATGTTGTGATATAAATCTCTACAATGACAAACATTTCAGAAAAAAATACCATCACATAAATTTAGGTCTTAACATTTTATGTGTTTCCTTTGAAAATTACAAATGCTGTTTCATAGGAAAGTAAGAAAAGGATGATAATTGCTAAGGGATAATAACAGAGGAGAGTAGCAGAGAAAGTAAAGGGGCAGATGCTGTGGCCCAGATGGTCTTGGTGGAAAGCTAGTGAGAATGGAGGTATGAATGTTTATGCACTTTAAAATTGCTGATAATCTTAACTCCCAAGGGCATGAAATCATGAGCTGAGGGCCTTTGGAAGATGATTAGATCATAAGGTCAAAATCCTGAAAATGGTTCTCTAATATAAGAGGTAATGGATAGCTGCCTCTATGTTTTTACCATGTGAAACCTCAGGTAGTGGGCACCTTCAATAAACCAGAAAAACAGTTCTACCAGAAACAGAATCTTTGGACACCTTTCTCTCAGACTTCTCAGGCTCCAGAACTGTGGGAAATTATCTTCTGTTTTCCTCTCTCTCTCCCTCCCTCTCTCTCTCTCCCTCTCTCTCTCTCTCTCTCTCTCTCTCTCTCTCTCTCTCTTTCTTTCTCTTTCTTTCTTGTGGGCATCTGGAGTTGAGACAGAGTCTCACTGTATCCCCGGCTAATCTGGAACCCACTCTGAAGCCCAGAACGACTCCAAAATCACAGAAATCCTCCTGCCTTGACCTCCCTGATGGTAGGGTTAAAGGCATATATATCCCATGCCCAGTTTGATTTAGTTCATAAAACACCCACTCAGTAGTATTTGGTTAGAGCAGTATAGCTCCAAAGCCGGAGGCAGGGAGGCACTAGTTTGACATATTGAAATGATGATGGGGGCACATCCCTGTCCACCTATTCTCACCGTGACATCAACTATGTATGTGGCCTTGATGAGTGCCTTTCCTACTCCCTCAGGATGTTCAGAACAGGTGGAGTACAACAGATTACACACTTTTGCCCTTTCAGAATAAAGATGCCTTCCCAATATATTGGGCCCGGACAAGTCCACCAGCAGCACACTGAAGGACGCATGCTGTAGGTTTTGTTACAAGCAAGAATTTTACCCTTCACTATCATTTTTGCCCTCCCACCATGAGGACAAGTGCCTCTAAGACAGAAGCATTGCACCTTTTAGCCTTATCAGGCGTTCCAGAGCTCATCCCACTGCTGGAATCAGGGTTTGCACTGCCAAGGAAAGCTGAATCTGTTTGTGTCAAAGTACTATTTTTAATTATTTTTTAGCCTATAAAAGGTCACAGAAGGTCACTTGTCATGGTAATATTTCAAAATTTTTGTACAATTGAATGTGAATAACACATTTTGCTTGATTTTTTTCCCACTTCTATAATACAACCTACAGGCATATATATCCTACTGACATTGAATGCTTACATATGCAGTATGATGGTGTTTCAAGAAAATGACTACAGGCTTTGCTAACTTACTGCTTTGCTAGCTGTAATATCTTTTCAACAACTATGGCATGACCACAGCTTTGGTTTAATAAACTCAGAACATCTATACATCTAGAAATGTTATCTTTGGAAGCAAAATGCCATAGCCACACAATGGCACCCAGAGGATCCATTCCCAAAGCCTTTCTTTCTTTAATCAGCAGAAAAGAAATACATTTTCACATTTACTGCCTCATTTCCCAGTATGCGTTCTTTTCATGGACAGGTTCACATTTCAGGCATCATTCGATCTTCTCACGGACATACAGACAATTCTTCTCCCTTTCTATTCTTCAACAAAATGTCATCATACGTAACAAGGTTTTGAAACCTTTCATATTCATGAATGTATCCACTCACAAAATCAATTATAATTTCACCTTGTAACTAGTTGTAAATTATAGAGTTAAAAAATCCAAGTTCACATATTATGTCATAACTGATCTAAAACACCTTTGAAAAATATGCATCCATACTTAAGCTGAAACAAAATATACACAGTGGCTATAAAAATCATGTTTGCTATAATTTTGAATGGCAGTAACTTTACCCTAAGGAAATTCACTAGGTCATTTAATAGCAATAGCAAAGGAAACTGACCCTCTTTTCTCTGCTCTTCACTTATTTACTTTTCTTCCCTTATCTTCATGATGGTTTTCTATCTAGAAACTACTAAGATGCAACCAGTGGGAAATGGAGGGACATCTACAATCTGGAGTCATTGAAGTGCTTAGCTTATGTGATCATACAAAACTATAGCTTATAACAGTGCACTGATCTTTCTTTAGATGGTGAGACTCTCCTGGCACATGTTTTACTTAATTTTATATGATCAGGCATATTGAATAATTATGAGCCATTTTAAATACTATATATATACATATATCAGGAATTTTAGGACTATGTTTGGTAGAATTCTAGTTTTACTGGCAGTAACTAGGATTTTCAAGGGGAAAGTTGAGAGCATTCAGGAGCCCCATATTTAAAATTACTATAGAAACTCGTACTATTTAATATGCATTGAGTTATATTTTTTAGAAGAAATTTTCCACTATAGAATCTGTCTTATTATTGAGAAATACTTATTGCTATTACAAACCTAGTGTTTAGCAAATATAGCTTGGAAAACACTTTTATTAGTATTTCAAATGGATAAGCACGTGTGGGTTATGTGATGTGGAAGATATCTTTTAGGGCCTATCATATTTTACTCTGATTCAACCCAATATCAACTGGATGGTTCAAACATCAAGTGCTTATTCTCTTATAGTTCTGAAGGCTAGATGTCTGCATGCAGCATATTTTGATGGGTTGTTCTGGTGAAAGGCTTCTTTCTGGCTTGCAAACAGTGGCTATTTCATGATGTCTTCCTTCTCTCAGTTTGTGATGGTAGCTTCTGACAAGGGTATTAATCAAATAAGTGTGGAACCACACCCTTACAACCACATCTAGCCCTAATCTCCAGAGTCCCCAACTCCAACTACCATTACACTGGGAGTTAGGATTTCAGCATTAGAATGAGGAACAAATAGAATACAAACATACTGTGTATAAGATTTACAAAATAAAACTGAGTAAATATTTCAAGTAAACTAAGGACTATGAACTTCTTCCTTCTGCTCTAAGCCTATGTCCACACATCAGTGACAAAACTCTGTCAAAGGCTTAGGTGACTTCTCTAAGGAGAAGGAGGAAGGTGTATAGAGGCTCAGTTTTTATCTCTCCAGTATTTATCTCCATGGATGTTCGCATGATTACTTAGGCTCAAAAGTACATTATTCTCATGAACAGCTCCTGTCCAGTCCAAAACGCTACCCAGAATACTCAGAAACGAAGGTGAATGGTCAGCACTGGAATGGAAAAGCATGCATATCATTTACTTTTAAAAAATGTAAGAATATTTAGCTTTTTTCTTTCATAAAGTCTTAAGTCTGATGATGTCGCTCATGACCTTCTGACCCAAAGGTGATAAATAGTGCAGGAAATGAGGTAGGACTGAATGCCCCTTGGATTTCTTGCATAAGCAAACCTCTTCTCAGGGCTCAGGGTTGAATAACTCTTCATTGACTCAAATGCATACTCATTCTTACCAAATGGACCACAAGAGGAGTAGCCAGGAGACTGAGAAGGATGTAATCTTCCACCCCTGTTCAGCTGACCCTTAAAGGGAGACTTCCTTGTTTTCACTTTCTGGCTTCTGATAGAATTGGAAGCACTGTTGGGCAACTTCTTTGTGTGAGAGAGACTCTAGGAGCTGGGGATTTAATTTTGCATGATCGTCTGAAGGGGGTCTTTATTCCTCAGGGTGTCAGGACAACTTTCACACCATAGGAGGGTTCCTCTCTTACTTCAACTTCAAAGAGGCATAATAATAATCCTTATTATAGAATCCAACCAGACCTTCTGGTGCGATGATTAATTGGGAGGTGTTGTCGGTATTTGTTGTTTGGGTTTTTGTTTTATTTTTTTCAACACATCATGCACAGTCATTGCTGTGCCTAAATATAAATGTTATCTATGAAAAAAAGGAGACACAAACAAAAATGTTTAGAAAAGTAATCATTTGTTTGAAAAATGGAAATTGGGCTTCTGTGTTGTGAGGAATGTATGTGCATAACGGTGAAATTTAACACTGGCAAATGATCTGACTACCTCAAAGTGAAGTTTCTGCCTTCCTACAGTGGCCTTTAACCCTGCCCTTTCCTCCAATCTGAGAAGAGCTGATGTTGATGGAACATATAATGGCCCCTTTCCTGTGTAGTAAAGTCAGCAATAAAGCTTAGTAATTAAGGGTACCAGGGAGGCCCAGCCCAGCAGGCTAGTGGTGTGGCGAACACTTTTAGAACTTCAAACAATATCAAAGTCACTGAGCAACGGGCCTAGCTCAGTTCTGGTTTGAATTAAGCCTCACTTCCACACGCACATTTCAAATCCAAGCTCAAACAAGAAAGCCAAGGCCTTCTGGATTTCATTAGAGCCAATTATCTTATCTGTTTCATCTCAGGCCTGACCCTAAGGCTGGCAAACAGCTATTCAGTGCATTTGTGTGGTTGTTTGAGAAAGCCTCCAGTCAGCCAATGGCCCGAGGACCTGCTAATTAAAACACCGTTGCCCCCCTGCCTCTAGTGATTAAATATTTTCAAGCTTTTGTAAATAATTTTTCCATTCTTTGCCCCAAGCCTCAAAGGTCCAATACATGCAGTAATTTATTTAGTTTGTCAGAGAATACTGTTGGAAATAGGGTCATAATGGAACCTTTGGAAACTTTTATACGTCTTCGTACTTCTGAAAGTGACAGTTTATAAACCAGCCAAATGTGTATACTGTTTCTGATGTAATTATGTCCTAATGGCCTTTCTCCTTTTGAAGTGATATAGTGTATAACAGGCTTACATTTTGTCAATAATCATATTTCCCCAAATGTCTACTTGATATCTAGACTCAGAGTTTAATGAGATCATTTAGGCCTTAGAAATTGTATCAAGGTATACAAGCTTAGGTTGTTTTTTGTTTTTTTTTTTTTCTGCCTGAGATTGGATCACAGTCTGAGACTAACTTTGGAAGAGAAGGACCAGTGGAGGGAACTCTCACTAGTTCTCTGCGACAAGAACAAGAACACAGAACACTCCATAGTCAACATTTCCAGAACTCAGTGGGTGATACGCTGGTGCCAGTTCAAAAAAGGGAATATTCAGGGAGAGGAACATTTAGAATGGTTGAATTCAAAATGTTCATCCGACCTAATTTATGCTCAGCATAACCTGAACTGGAATACTTACTTCACACTCAAATGCGATGGGTGAGAATACATTAAAGACTGTCTGTGGCTCAGACCCGCACTGCAGAGTGCATGGGCTTCGTAAACACCAGGGAGGCTCATAGACCCAGGCTTCTCAGACTTCCTCAAACAACAACTTCTGGAACAAAATGCAGACAGAGTGGATGAACACACACAGACACTCTTCTGCCTCTGCCCAGGGCATAGCCATAAGGAGTCATGGCTTTTCTAGCCAATCCAGCCAGGTTTTATTAGAGGAAAATAAAAATCCAGAGTTTTGTTTGTTGTTGTTGTTGCTTTTTGAAGTATTACAAGAAAAATATCTGCAAGCTCATTAGTGGCATCCAGCATGCACTAAACACACCTATGAAAAAGTACAAGGAGACCCAACAGCTCTGCCTCTGCTGTTTTTAAAATGACACTTTGGTCTTATCCTAAATAATAGGCTCTTAATAAAAACATCCACTGAAGGCAAACAATTAAACAATACATAAAGCACCAGGGGGCAACCTCGTGGTTCAGTTCCAGCCTGGAGCTCCTCCAAGGGAGAGCATGTCAGTATTTTACAAGGAACCATACCCTTCTACAGAGATATTATAAAGCAACAAAACCTTAAATTGGATCACCTAAGCCTGTCTAACTTGATACTAGATTTTATATTCAGACCTGATAACGGGTGATGTCTGACTTTCTAGATTCTTATAGCATGTTCACTGGACCAAATCGTATTCATCATAGCTATCTTAAAGTAATGATCAAATAGCAATTTTAATGACACCAGTAAATTAGCAAGCAAGTGATACTGTCTTATTCTTTTAATTATTTCTTCTTTGGAATCTGCATGTGAATGTTGATTGTTACAACCTCAAACAAACAAACAAAAAACCCTAAACTTTATGGAATATAATGGCATACTTTAGTTCTTGAGGTAGTTCAGCTTTTAATTTGTTATTTTAAATTAACTTAGAAGAATCAACACATATCAGATTTTTTTTTTCTCTGTCCCTTCATTCTTTTCACCTGCTGTGATGCCTGGAGCAATTATACTTGTGGGAGAGTAAAGAGGCATCCCTGAATAATTTATGGAATCACATTTTCATTTCAGAAATCCTGGAAGTACAAGGGAATTAACCTGTCAGAAACTTGTATCAGGGAGAAGATGTGATGCATGAAGTAAAGCCAGAAGCACAGTGGGGCAACTGAGTATCAAAGGATGCTTTTCAAAACTGGAAATACAAAGAGCACACTTTTGGAGAGGTTATGAAACTTTTAAATTATAAACCATGTCTATTCTATATTTACTCTTGGTATTGAATAAATGACTCTTCATTTCCTTACCTTTGGGTGTATTTGTATTCAAAGTACTCATTTTTTTCTGAAATTCAGTCCACCCCTGTAACTCCAATAATCCTATTGTTTCAAGAACCTGTACAACTGCTAAACACTTACAGCCAGAGAAACCCTGCTTTATTTTTATTTATTTATTTATTTATTTATTTATTTATTTATTTATTTATGGTTTTTCAAGGTAGTATTTCGCTTTACCCAGGCTGACCTAGAATTCACTATGGAGTCTCAGGATGGCCTCGAACTCATAGCAATCCTCCTACCCCTGCCTCCTGAGTGCTGGGATTAAAGGCATGTGCCACCACACCTGGCTAACATTTTATTCTCAAGTGCAGCAATATGTCTATTTAATGAGGTGGATAATATGGGAATATATTTTATTGATAACCTGTACAAGGTATTTTAAAAGCAAAATATCTGAAAATTAAAATATGGATAGATTGAAAAATTTGCTGAGCGTGAAGACAGACTCCATCTGTGATTTCCCCTCATGGAGCTCATGATGGGTGATGTGCACTCCAATGGTCAGAGTTCTTTTTTGCTGTCTTCCTTGGGCAGATCACAAGCTCACTGCCCTCCCTGTGGCTTTACATCAGGGCTGCTCTTGTGAATATGATTAGACAGTCAATACCCAGTTCTTCAGTGCCCACAAGAAAGATGGGCAGATTCATACCAGATACAAACATAAGCCCTAGCCCTTCCAAGAGAGTGCCAGAGGAGTTTAAATACCTGCATAAATGAGAACAGATGTTGATTTACAAGTTTCATCTATAGGACATCAAATCATGGAGATGAAATATAGAAAACTGAGTCTATCGTCCAGGTGTTTGATGTCATGAAAAGACTCTGGAGGCCCTGTCCACCAGAAAATGTGTGAACTTCAACCCTTCCCCTCAGAAGTAATATCTGAGCAGACTCTTGGTGGAATAGAATTTTCATGAGGATGATCTCTTCACCTGGGGAATCCCATCAGTAAGTCATAATACTCACCTAGCTCTTGAGAAAGGAACTACACATTTGTCTTTGTAAAACATTAAAAGTTTCTTTTTTTAACATGTTTTATCTTCTCAATGCATCCAGTCATGGTGGATATGAGATGTAAAATCATGGAATGAGAAGAAAGTCATATCATCTTTGAGAAAACAAACACTAAGAAGCAAAGTCTTTGGAATCCGGTGAGCTGTAGGATGAGATAAAGGGCAAGTGACTTTTCCTTGGGCCAGTACTTTATCTTAACCATGAATTAAGCAAAATCTTCAAATATCCATCAGAACTCTGAAAAAAAAATTAGCTCTATTTTTTTCATTTCATTTATTTTCCATTCTGACTATATATATCATAAATAACCACATAGCAACCCAGAGCTGCTAGATGAGATAATTTACTCTGATGAAGGGATCTAAGCTGCCTGACAATGCCAATGCTCTGTCATTTTCAGCCAGGACATCTCTCACAAAAATCACTTCCTGACATATGTTGGGAGCATTTGTGTCAGACGTTGCTTTTCCAATTCAATGCTTCATCTTGAAAATAAGATAAATCATGTCTAAGCACACAAATGCAAGAACTGCTAAAGAAAACAAAAGTAACCATTTTCAAATACTTATTGTTTGGAAAATTGTTTAGTTACTACACAAATTCCTGGAAACTTGGGACATAAGTATTCCTCTAAAGCAAAGAAAAATTTTGTCTTAAAATGTTTATAGTTTATGTGACCTTTAAAAGTAGTAGTAAAAAAAAAAAAACAACTTGTAGTTTCTTCACTACTTTAACTTGAAGATCTTGTTCGCATTTCAAAATGTCAGGTACTTCAAGACATTTCCTAGGTTTTTTTCCCCCTGAGCTCTATACTGTCCAATAATATCATATCTCTTTGATGCTCAGCTCAAAAATAAAGTTTGCAAGTTTCCTGAGGACGACAGGTGTGCATAAGATCAACTTACTCTCAGGGTCAAAGAGCCAAAATTCTAAGGGTATCTAGAGACACACACCTATAGAAATTGTAATTTTTTGATGAAAATTGGTACAATATGTTGCACAGATGAGAGAAAAATGTTCTTAAGTTATGTTTATTCCTGAAGCTAAAGAGCAGAGAGATCTGACAGCTTTTTAAAATTTATTCCCATGGATCTTTTCCTTATGACCTATTTTGATCAAATTCCTTAAAATATCTCAGCATGCTTAATATAGAGAAGAGAGTATGAAAAAGGAATAAAATTATAGCTCACAGCAGCCATAAATTCATATGTATTGTTTTTTATTGAAATAAAATATTAATAGATGAAAGTCATTACTGCTTTGTTCCCAAGATTGATTGACAAGTTTGGATTTGAAGCCCACATCTTATTTATTAGCTAAGTCCATCAGAAAGAGAAAATGTGGGCTTGATTTGTGAGCTATGATAAATGGTCTGGGAGAGATGGCAGTCAGGCCACTTTGATATGTACAGTATTTCATATTGTCAAATTGTTTCAAGAAATTCTACCCTTTCCTAAAATGTCTTGGACATCCTTGGGAAATAACATACTATCATGAGCATAATATATATACTTGTCACTAATGATTGAGAATCTAGTGCAAGGCTGGGAAGCATCAACCACAGCTCTCGTAGACAAAATAAGACCCGAGATCATTTGACAGTATTGAGAATGAACTTTAGATGACAACAAATCATTCCTTCATTCAGAATGTGATCAAAAAGTTCATTTATCACTCTATATTCTATTAAAATATAATTTTTGAGCCTTTTGGATATACCTTTATGGAAAACATCACATAAGAAGGAAATACTTCTTTTAACAAAGATGGGAAAATATATTTCCCATTGTAAATAGACTGGTAGTCAGAATGAACATAAAAACATTATAGGGGATAAGACTGCTGTGTTCCCATATTTTAGATCAAGGCACATGTGAAGTAACTTCGAGATATCACATACAGTAAACATATTAAAATGTAGGGGGTATTTTTCAGTTTAAAAATACCAGTTTAGTTGGCCAACCTAAATGTTAGCTAGGATAAACTGCATTTGCAAAGATTTTCCCACTGTATCATTGTTTTACTACCAACTTTTGACAGAGCAAACACCATTTACAGTTTCATGCTAACAATTACGGTCTCAGAAATGACCCAACTGCCACCAAATTGCTAATCATTATTAATAAGCTATATGATGACATTAAGAACCCTCTGACTTTCAGCAGGCTTGCCATCCTCACCTAAAGTGCTTATCATCACTTAAGAAAGCCCCAAGAATTTAAAAAATAAAAATGCTAGCAATATACATTCTCAATGAATATTCTAGGTTATTATTATTATTCTGATAGTACTATTTTCGACTTAATGTAGCATGAAATTGTATTAAAATAATACTAATAAGAAGAGCAACTGCAGCAGGAATGACTTCATTGCCCTTACCAAAGGAGAGATGGTCCAGTTTCATTGCTTAGATGGAATGAAAAAACTTCTTCTTCAGTGTATACACATAGCAAGGATATATATGAGGTATAACATCAGTTATATCATGATGATATGCTTGATAAAATAATAATGAGAGGAAGTAAGATTGTACTCATTTTTAAGTGTAGCTCAATAGTACCTTCTGCCATCCTGTGGTAAACCCTAGTACTCTCAGAAAACTCTAGGTTGACCGACCATTCCTCACTAGGTGTCAATGAAGGATATGCTGTATGGGTATGGGAAGAGAAACCCTATTTTACTCTGCTTTTGAGTTAAATGCACATTTTAAAAGTGTTGGCCACAAGGAGGAAAGCAGCCATGGGAAGCCCTAGCTTCTACTTTGAAGACCTATCTCAGAAGCAGAACTGAGAGTTTGACCAGTTGAGAATAGATTTGATATTTGATCAGGTTTGCAATAACAGCTTTATAGAAATAGATTTTAAATTTGCTTATGTAGCAAATCCAATCGGTATGAAATAAAGACAGGAAAGACAAAGAAGTTTCAAGTTAATTCTCAAATATTTCAACTGCTTTAACTAGATAACAAGAATCCTGTCCTTTTAAAAGATCTAATTGTTGAGGTCAAACACACTTAGAAGCACTTCACATTTTGATGGAAGACAGGCTTCATAAGTCAATGAGGAAAAAAAGAACCATGCATTTTAGAACAATCGCATCAAGATTTTTTTACCTATATTTTTATTTGTTGGATGGAGCAACACTTTCATATTCCCTTCTCAGTTGACACACTACAAGCAATGGTAAAATAGGATATTTCAGTTCAGCTCTGGCCAGATATGAAATTGTCTTATAGAGCTTATTTTCATAGACTTTTTTTAAAATTTGGAAATCCTCATCAGTGGCCAACACTAATTGCAGTAGCTACACATTGGCTTACAGAAATGAGATTTTAAATTGAGGACTTGTTTACATGTAAGGAATCTAGACCAACAGTTCTGTAGCATTGTTTCACCAAGCACTCACTGTATGCCAAATGAGTCATTTACTATTGCATGAAATCCTCCTGAATTTGGATACTCCATAGGGCCCTCCCTAAGAACCTATGGGTGTTGACCCCTGAAGATACTAAGATCTAAATATATCTCTTGTATAACCTGCATACAAACTGTATATATCTGTATATTGTAATTAATGAAATTAATTCTGTGATACTAGTATCAAACCTAGGATCTCACATGCTCAGTGAACATTCTAGCATTGAGCTACATGCCTAGTTTTCTCCTGTGTATGCTAAATTCCTCACAGATAAACTATAAGAATTAGTATGATAGAAATGGTTTTTAAATATTTGATATATTGTATGGTTGGGGAAAATGGACAAAATGTCTACACATGTTCTGTACAGATGCAATAATTTTTTGAATATTTTTTTCTCTCTGAATCTGTGTGAATCCACAGCAGAACAAGAACAGAGTCTACTTTATTTGTCTTTGGAAATTAAAAGGTTACACAGGGATTGTCACTCTTGTATTTAATATAATACACAGAGCTCAAACTTTACCACTATGTTACTGCTATATTGGAAACTGAGAGAAAAATACTTTGGGGTTGGAGATATAGTTCAGCAATTGAAGGTGCTTGCTTGCAAAGCCTGCTGGCCCATGTTTGATTCCCCAGAACCCACATAATGCTTGATGTACAAAGTGATTCATGCTTCTGAAATTTGAAGCTGGAGTAGGTCCTGTTGTAAGCATTCCTTCTTTCTCTCTCTCTTGTAAATAAGTAAATTTCTTAAAGAAAAGCAGTTGAAGACGTTTTCCTGATTAAATATGATGAGAAGCATGACAAATACATTGTATTTGTCCACAATAAGCATATCAATAGTCTTTTAAGTATTTTGTTTATTATTTATTTGCAGAGAGAAGGAGAGAGAATGAGCGAGAAAGAGAGAATGGACATACCATGGCCTCTTGCACTGCACACTAACTCCGCACACATGCACCACTTTGTGCACCTAGCTTTATGTGGCTACTGGGGAATTCAACCTTAGGTCATTCAGCTTTGCAAGAGAGTACTTTTAACCTCTGAGCTACCTCTCTAGTCCCAAATCAATATAAAACAGTCTTATGGACATTTACTTGATTTAATAATCTAAAGAATATTAGTCTTTGGAGAAATAGTAACTTGTGTTTAAGGTCTCATGAAAAATCTAAAATCACTGGGGCAATCTTGAAATGATGAAAACCACAGGTGTTTATCAGGCATCTAACAAAAAGTCTGTTAAATTGAGAGAAGGCACCTGCCATCATTTGAGCGAATGAATAGATTTTCAGTCATTTATAAAGTTACCTCCTCAAGGGGCCAAAAGGTGTGGGGCTCTCCCATGTTCATATAAAGCAGAGGATTTTAGGTCTCCTACTATGGTGATGCCATCATCTCTCTTCTCTGACTTTCTCAGCCAGAATGATATATTCTCTCTCTGCCTCCCTATGCACTAGACATTTCTGGGTAGGTTGGGAGGAATGAGCACACTAATGTCTTACATTTTAATAATATTCGCTGTGCTTTCTGCACATGAGTATTTGTGTGTATGGGTGCCTGTGTACATGTGTTCTTACACATGGAGTCCAGAGAACAACTTTGGATGGCATCCATAGACCATGCTAGCCATCTTTTCTGACATGGTGTTCCTTATTGGCCTTCATATAATCAAATTGGCTAGGCTGGCTCTCCAGAAAGCTTTAGGAATCTTCCTGTCTTCACCTCACCAATGCTGGAATTATAAGCATATTCCACCATACCCATCCTTTCTGCATAGGTTCTGGGGGTCAAAATCAGGTTCTCATGCTTGCAAAGGAAGCACTTTATTGACTGGGCTGTGTTTTGAGCCCTAATCACTGTGTGTTGTCACTCCTTACTATTTTAAATTTTAAGTAGGAAATAGCAATGTGGCATGAAAGAAAAAATGTAAAATTTTAGAGTCATAAAATGAGTTCAGATCATTCTTTGTCTAATCATTAGTTCTGTGACTTATAAGATTATTTAAGAATAAGCCATTATACCTATATTTTTTAACATAGGATTGCACATATAAGGTCTCAATAATGATAGCCATCACTGGTTTACAAAATAGTAACCTTGGAAACATGTTAACTGATGTTTAGTTGAACATAAATTATATTTAATATTACTGAACATTTAAAAACTCTCATGAAAATCAGCTATGCCCTTCAATTATTTCAGGGATGAATGATAACTGCTTGGAACAAATAACAAATCATCTGAAATAACTCAGCTATTCCATTTTTTAAAATAATCTTTAAAGCACAGAACTCACATGAAAATGTTGATCTATCCACAATTTTCATTTTGCTATATGAAAAGCACATGATAGAAATCAGAAGGTCATGCATGCATGTGCATGCAGAAAAACATACACACACACCAATCTATCTACCTCTCTCTCTCTCTCTCTATCTATCTATCTATATGCTGATATCAATAGCCATCTTACTATGAATGTTTCTTCACAGAGAATGTTGTTTCCCTCAAAAGATGCTTATCACAGTACAAAGTAATCAGAACCTAAGACAATAGAAAATACACTGTTACTTCCCCCACCTCAATTTCTAGACTCACACACAAGCCAACTACAAAATTTGACTACAGCCTAATTACTGCACAGTGAATACCAATGACTCAGCTGAGGGGAGCCCTTGGGGAAAGTGTGACCAGAGGATAGGGACGTAAGACTGCAACCTTTGTAAAACAATAAACATAATAGTGAAAATTAAAAAATAGACAACTAAAAATAGATTTAGAAGGTTAAATTTGTTAGTCAGCTTCCTGTCACTGCAATAAAATACCTGAAGCAATAAATTTAAGAGAAATGATTTATTTTGAATAATTATTTCAGAGATCAGTCTAGAGATGGATGGGTCTGAGGAGAGGCAGAATATTATAATAGAAAATGGTTCATAGAGAAAAACCATTCATTTCAGAGAGGCCAGGGGATATGAAAAAGAAAGGAAGGACCTGGAATCATAATATCCCCTTCAATGACACACATACAATGACTAAACTGTTTAGTTTCCTAAAGGTTTTACTACCGCCCTAGTGCACCATCAGCCCAAGACCAAGCCTTTAATCCATAAGCTTGTGAGGAACACTTTCAAAGAACAGTGATTCCTCATAGAAAGTCATTGGGAAACCTATCTTACTAATCTAACACTTATAAATGGAGCAGATAGTAAGGGCTAGACAGATGACGCATAGGCAGAAAGGGGATGATGACACAGAGGCAGAGAGATGCAAATATGGATCATTTTCTTCCCACCAAGTTTACTTCCCATCAAGGTCATGCCCTTGAGGCAACAAAGAAAGATCATTCCATGACTCCATGATGTTCAGAATCTTTTCTCTCTGCCAAGTATACCTACCATCTACTCTAATTCTTTTTTGTTTTCCTTAGTAAAATCTCAATACTTAAAAGCACCAGTTGAACAGTAGCTGTGGAAGGCTCACCTGAATCTTTTATGGAAGAGTCAATCATCTTATCCTCTCTGTCTAAGCCCTTCTGTAATCTATAACAACTATTATCATGTCCGTTATGATCCTTGAGTGCAAAGACAGCTGTGAATTCCAAGTGTGCACCCTGGCCTCTGGCATTCAATATGTGCTCAGAAATACTGCTTGAGTGAATAATTTATTTTTTGACTCATCCATAAAAAATTTGCAGGTATTTCTAGGTATTGATATTAACTAACAGACATGATATAGTTTAAAAATTAATGAGATTATTATAGTTTAAAATCTGGTTCTTGAGTAAGTAGGAACATTACCTGCTATAATTCTAAACATCTGTAAGCTAGTAAAAAGGACATTTCTCTAATTGAATTCAGGTAATGAATCTGGAGACAGATGAACATATAGCGGTGGGCTAATATGAGTCCACACTCCATGCAAAGAGAAAGTGACTTGCTTAAGGAGAGGATGTGATTTACTTACCACTTCAATCACAAAATAATGATGCACACATGACATGTCTTTTCATATTATATAACAAAAATGATTGTGTTCAAAGGGATTTTGGAAACAAATTCCTTCACCATTCACTTTTTGATGTAAGTATAGACAGGCATGAAATATAAACTGCCATCACCACTATGCTTGCAAGACTCATGTCTACATAATGCTGAAAATCTAATGCCTATCTGTAAACTTACCAGGGTAACTTGTGAAGCAGAAAGATAGTCATAGGTTGTATAATGTATTAGGTTGTGTCATGTATTATTCTATTGAAGTTCTTCAAGGTATAGATAGTGTTTTAATAACATTTTAAAATTGTCACAGCTAGGTCAACAAAAGTCTTTTACACATAGTCCAAGTTTACAGTAAATAACTTTATTTCACTTTTGTTCTGTAAGTATTGCAGACATCACTGTGTATTTTTCCCCAAAAGGACACATGTAGGAATGTGGGCAGAATTTCTCAAATATCAAGTCAAATATATTTATTTTAAAAGTAGCTATTTTTCAAATAATTTCTCCTGGACCACTTTTGTAATGAGAAATGACATTCGAATGAAAAAAAAATGAAAAATGCATGGTACACAGGAAAGCAGAACTTCAC
The DNA here is from genome assembly GCF_020740685.1 of Jaculus jaculus. NCBI lineage: Eukaryota > Metazoa > Chordata > Mammalia > Rodentia > Dipodidae > Jaculus > Jaculus jaculus. The sequence continues at coordinate 31,907,746 of NC_059117.1, read as the reverse complement.
CAAAGCTTCACTTACTGAAAACTTATCTTATTATTTCCCTAAGTTTAAAATATATTATCAATAGGATTTTCCTCTCAGAGATTTATGTGTGGTAAACTTCAAAACTATGACTACCTCTCAAATTTGTTTTCATTCAGTTGTTACTTTTGCTTTCAAGTAAATAAGACATCCAGGAAATTCAGCATTACTGGAAGCTTAAAAGTCTCCTTTACAATCTTGTGAGGGAGTCACATAATGAGACCCTGTTCTGATATTTCTCTGTAACCAGAGACCCTTCCAAAATGTCATTATTATTACTATTTTAAATCTGGAGAAAAAACACCCCTTTCTAAGTCCCTTTCAAACAAAAATTACAAGGTAATTTCTTGCTTGGATTAAATTATAAAGATCTTTTTTTCCCTTTTTCCTTTCAAAAAAAGAGGTAGCACATTGTAGTATGGGTGCATTTCGGTTTTTTTTTTCCCCCTAGAAAAAGTGAAACAACTGTTGTATGCATAAATATTAGAGGGAATCACACAAGTTATGTCCTCGATACCAAAGGGGATCACCTAGACCAATGGTCCTAAAGATGAATGAGGAATCTGAAGGATGCTATGTGGATTCTGGGGTCCAGTGAAGCTTGGAGAGTTCTTGTCTAGCAAAGTAAAATAAGTAAGGCAGGGATTTGTCTGACTAAGATGATAACGTCTGTTGTAAACCGCATTTCATAATATGCATAAGCTTCTAGATAGAATTGTTTAATAATAAGGTTATTTTGCTTCTTTTTATGGTGAAGAAGGAACTTGAGTGGGCCCCAGGCCAATATACTTGAATAAACACCACCAAGTCTTAACCAAGCTGATTGTTTTATACATGCTTCATGTGGTTTTGCAGACATACTTTACCTTAGTTGAAAATTTACTTGCACCTTTCATATTTGGTGTCACGCAATAGACATATGTTTTCTAATGTTTCACTGTCAGAGAGGAAAAAGTACCAACCTGAAGGCTTCAAGGTACTCAACATCTCCCATGGGGGGATCAAGGCCACCTGTCCAGGCAATATTGATATTGTAACCTTCTCCAAGGCCTGTTCCAACCTGGAAAAGAGAAAAACAGCACAGCAGGTAGAGAAGAGGCAAGTAGGAAGAAAGCAAGAGGACAGGAACACAAGCACATGGGAGCTGTCGGAATAAACATCAAACAACACATCAAATCAGTCCAGCCTTGCTAGACAACCAGTGCTCTGGGATATGTGCACTTGTTCTGAGTTGGCTTGTGGTCCTGTGGGACAAGCCAGTAATCTGGTGTAATTTAAAACACCAGCAAAGGACAAGAAAATTAGGGGTAATCACGCGATGCAATTACCTGAAAGATACAAATAAAAGTGGGGCTCTGAAGAAATAAACCGAACCTCATTTGGGGCTCCACTGCCGGGGAAAAAGTTCCCTTCATCATAGCGATGCAGTGAAATGTAGAGGATGCTGGGGTCAGCATAAAAGGCCTGCTGGGTACCGTTTCCATGGTGAACATCCTATAGGGCGAAAGAAAAAAAAAAACAGAGATGACAAACACCATCATGGGTGACTCACTGGAGACAACCTTTCTGATTTCTGGTTCCCTGTCTTCCTACCCCACTCTTTCTTTCTCTCCCTCCCTCTCTCTCTCTCTCTTTTGTCTTCTTGCTCTGTCCTTTTTCTTTCTCCCATTTAGCTTGCTTCCACACAACCCCCTTTACTTCCTGAACTTTCAGGCAAATTACCCTTTAATGCTCTCATTTTTTAAACTGGCTTCTAAAAATCAGGAAACCACAGCGAGCATGCCCTGGAGACTCCAGATGAGCAGTCATTGAGAAAGCCCAGTCCTTTGGTACAATTAGATATTTATACACCGGCTCTTTGTACTCTTTTCTTCAGTGATGGAATCTTGCATCCTGTTTTATGGAGGAATTTTATGAGTTATTAACTGCCAACAGTTCATAACCCCTCAGGCTTAATTAACTAGCCTCATTGGCCTCTGGAAAAAAAAAAAAGACTAATGTTTAAACTACAAACTAGTGTTTTTCAGGAGGATCTATGGCTTGCAGAGCATTTTCGCAATTTTTGACAGAATGCTAAACATACGTGTGTGTTGATTTGCCAAGTCCCACCATTAAGGTCAAAGGCTTTGCAACCAGCTGAATAAATTGGCTTTCTTGAAGCATTCAGCTCAGTTAGCAAGTAAAGTCACTTCAAAAGAGGTCCCAGATGCAAAAAGGACTTCATACTTCATGTTGTGAAAATCCTCATGACAAGAGTGGAAAAGACACAGGAGGAGCATGGGCTCATTAGCCTGGAAATCTCTGGGCCAAAGCAGGGAGAAAACATGGAGTTTTATGCAGCCTTGTCTAATCCATGGCTGTGTCCCCAGCCACTTTCCTATCTTTCTTTCTTTCCCCACACCACTCCACCTTCCCACTCCCAAAACAGAATCTTGTTAATAAGCCTGATGTGGTAGCTCACATCTTTAATAACAGCACTTGGGTGGCTGAAGTAAAAGGACTGTCTGAGTTCAAGGCCAGCCTGGTGCTACAAAATGAGTTCCAAGTCAGCCTGGGCTAGAGTGAGTCCCTGCTTCAAAAAAGCACCCCACAAAAAATCTAGTTATTAAACTTAAATTCCTAGGACATTTATATGGAATAATGCTTCAAAACTTGGCAGTTCTTCTACTGATGGACATATGTCAGAATAGATATAAGTACTAGGGAAAACATTATGAACAGCACTTTAAATGTCTTTTTAAAAGGATTTCAGGGAACAAGGACTTCAATTAATAGTTTAATATATTCTCAAGAAAAATAAAATGAACTGATATTAAAAGTTAATATTTTATATATTTTTAATCAGAAGAACATTATTGTTATATCGTTACCCTGCACAGAATACTTAGTTACTGGTTCTACTATTAAAAAGTTTTGATAATGTATAGCTGTTTAATAATATTACATTATTTCATTTTACATTAGTAAGATCTACCCTTTTTTCATAATAATTCTGACATTTTATAATGATAAATACCTTACAGCAATTATTCAATAATTATATGGAGCATATGGCATTATTTCTAATTTAAAAGATAAAACTGAGAGTCAAAAAAAAAAACTACATAATTTACTAAGCACATACAGAAAATAAGATTGGGTTGTGAATCATTTTCTTACCCTAAATGACAAACTCTTAACTATCAGACTATTGTTATATTCATCATATTTTGACCATCTTCATAAGTTTCAGTGAATTCACTGAATATTAATCATCCTTACTGAAGTTTAGATAACTTATTGCTGTTCCAAACTCCACTAGAAATTCCTAAAGCCTCTTTTTGCTGTCTTCAAAACTTGTCCTGAAGAGCATGACCTTTGTCTCCATAGTATTCTGATCTGGTTCCCAATTCCACTAAAGCAGAGATCCAGAGGCTCCTAAGAACTCATCACTGAAGTAGAGTTAAAACTCACCACGGTTCAGGGGATTTTGCAGAAGAGGGGGCAGAAAGATTGTTAAGAGTCACAAGTTAAGATATCATGCCCAGAGGCATTCCCTCCCCACCACAAAAATAACTGACTGCTGATCCCACAATGCATAATCCACAGGTCCATGGGAAATACCTGCAACCCCACTGAGGAGTTTCCCCAGCGGAATGGGGGAAGGAATGAGGGAAAAGAGGGTAACAACACATGATGTATCCATACAAAATATGTTCTTTAATAATAATAATAATAATAATAATTTAAAATTTAAAAAAAAACAACTTGCATTGAGGATGCCACCCATGGTATAATATAGGATAATTTCTACACTCCTATAGAATATATATACTCCAGAGTAATTACAGAACCATATCACTCAGATAGGAATCATCTCAGAAACTTGCTCCAACTAAGGACATATATGTCAGAAAAAAATACAGTGTGCTGAAAATATATTAATTCCTGGACTTTTGAGTATTAAAAGGAAAGGAAGGGATAGTAAAAGTATTTTCTTTATGAGAATCAAAATGGCACAATTTAAGCCACAAGGTCTTTTGTGCTTGCTATTAGATGCCTAGAGTATAGACCCACAAAAATCCCCAAACCTTATAAAAACCAACAATAGTAAAATGATATTTATATTTCATCCAATTTCACCCATACATTAGCAATAATTATGGTTTTGAGATACGTTTTGCTCTGGGCATAAAGGTAGAAAAATAATACCTTGATCATTCTTGTTTCTCTAGGAACATTGAAAACTTTTATTTAAGAAAGTCAAATAAGGGCTGGAGCGGTTAAGTGGTTAAGTGCTTGCCTATGAAGCCTAAGGACCCCAGTTTGAGGCTTGATTTTCCAGGACCCACATTAGCCACACCCATAAGAGGACACATGTGTCTGGAGTTCATTTGCAGTGGCTGGAGGCCCTGACATGCCCATTCTCTCTCTCTCTCTCTCTCTCTCTCTCTCTCTCTCTCTCTCTCTCTCTTTCTCTCTGCTTCTTTCTCTCTGTGTCGCTCTTAAATAAATAAATAAATAAAAATAAACAAAAAATTAAAATATATATATTAAAAAAGAAAGTCAAAGAACATCAAGATAAATGATTAATGGAGAGAGGGAGGAGATATTATGGAGAGTGGAGTTATGAAGGGGAAAGTGGGGAGGGAATTATCATACTTTATTTTAAGTATAGAAGTTGTCAATAAAAATTTATACATCAAAAAGTTTTAAAAAGTCAAATAAAAGATGCTAAGTTGATTTAAAAAAAAGTCATTCAAAAATGTATGGAGGGGCTGAGTTGATGATTCAGCAGGTAAGCTATCTTGCTCCACAAGTATGAGAGCTTCAGTCTGAGACCATCTGAGACTGACTCTTGAGCACTCATAGAAACTGCTTGGTGTGGCTATGCCTGTGTGAGATTGAAGTATCCCTGGTGCTCAGGAAAACTGAAGCTTCAGGTTTAGAGAGATATTGAGTCCCGAGAAGCACAGGAATGAACAAAAGACATCTGATGTTCTCCTCTGACCACTGCACATACATGCAAGTGGGAATTACATCTGCACATACAATTATACACTATATACACACAGAATGTCACATATATTACCTGTGCACATGCAAAAATAAAACAGAACAGTAAAGAAAAGTGAAAGAAAGGAAGGAATGAGTGAATGAATGAAAAAAGAAAAGAAACAGAAGGAAGGAAGGAAGGAAGGAAGGGAGGGATGAAGGGAGGGAGGGAAGGAAGGAAGAAATCATGCATGGAGTGTTAATGTATTTGTACATTTTTTCCAAGGCAGAGTCTCACTCTATCCCACCCTGACCATAACTTACTTTCTAGCCCCAAACTGGCCTAAAACTCATGAGGATCCTCTTCCTTCAGCCTTCTGAGTACCAGGATATAAGGCACATGCCACCAGGCCTGCCTAGCAAGTGCATGTATTTTGAATGAGAAGTACTGTCTTATCCATAGCATAATAAAGATTTCAACAACTTCTTCATAAACACATACATGTCATTTCTAATATCTGGGAAATGCTTATTATGTGTCCACCCATCAAATCTAAATACATCTTTCTGTTTGGAGCAACAGTTTACTGCATGGTTTGGAGAACACATCCTTTTGGCTTTTTCCATTTTATTTCCTTACTACAAAATATTCATATAAACAGCTCATGAATGGTCTGAAGCTTGTTTCTCCACAGCAGCAAATATATACTAGACTAAGATAGGAAGAATTACTTGTGCATGTGAGAAATAATTATAGAATGATACAAATTGAATCATGAGTACAAAAATAGATCTTGCATTTAAGATTATGCTTATAAATATGGAAATCTGTTTGAATATTTTTAAAAGAATATTGTGAAAATTGACTTGGTACAAATATTTAAAATCAAAACATTACATTTTATGTAAAAAAGCTTTAACCAAATTATATATTCTACCTGCTAATGCTATTATTCATAGTTACTTAGCATGTTAATGTATGGCAAATTCTAAATGAACATATCAACTGTGGAATTTCCCAAGGACATTTCAAGTAACTTTTCGCCTAAAACATACCATGCTGGTTTTGTCACTATGATTTTTTAATAAAGCTTCAGATCAGTTAGATCGGGTATACCACCAGAGGGTTTTTTTTTTTCTTTTTTTTGCTGAAGATATGTTTGGATATCAGAGGCCTTCTGCCATTCTATATGGATTTTGAGATCATTTTTTCAACCTCTGTGAAGAATGATGCTGGTATTTTTATTGGCATTGCTTTTGGTAGAATTGCCATTTTCACAATATTAATTCTACCTATCTAGGAGCATGGGAGGTCTTTCAATCTTCTCAAGACCTCCTCAATTTCTTTCTTAAGATTTTTTTTTTTTATGTTTTCATTGTATAGGTCTTTCACATCCTTGGTTGTTGTTATTCCAAGGTATTTAAATTTTTTGTTGCCTTTGAAAATGAGACAGCCTCACTGACTTCTTTTTCTGCATATTTGTAGTTTGCATATAGAAAAGCTACTGATTTTTGTGCATTGATTTTGTATCCGGACACTTTGCTGAAGGAATTTATCACCTTTAGAAGTTTTGAGATGGATACTTTTGGGTCACTTATCTGATATCAGCACAAGGGTGAAGGAGGTAGACACTGAGGACACTCAAAACCTACCAAACCAGAGATAGAGGCTTCTAAGTGCCCATCACTGAAGTAGACTTAAATTTCACCCAACATGGCTCAGGGAATTTTGTGGAAGAGGGGGCAGAAAGATTGTTACATTTTGCACAGAGACATTGCCTCTCCCCCATAACTGACTGCTGTTCCCATAATGAATTACTCACAGTCCCCGTGGGGTGAACCTGCATCCCCAACAAGGAAGAACTCTTCAGAAAAAGGACAGATGAGGGAAAGGATAGTACCAGTACAAGTATGTCTTGTTTACATACTAAATATGTCCATACCTAATAAAAATAAAAATTTAAAAACCTAAAAAGAAACATGACTAAATTATTTTTAGCAGAGTTGTATACTGTGTGTATCTATTTGTTTATATGTGTATAGGGAAGTATCTGTGTGTGTGAGCTGAGTGTGGTGGCCAGAGGCCAATGTGTATATGTATATGTGCGTGTGTTTGTATACATGTGGGTGTGAGTGTGTTGTTGGTGTTTGTGCATGTGTATACTAAGTGTGGATGCCAGGGTCAATGTGTATGCGGGTATGTATGTGTGGGTTAGCATGAGTGTGGATGCATGTGTTGATGTTTGTGCATGTGTGCACTGAGTATGCAGGCCAAGGGTCAATGTGTATGTGTATATGTGTGTGTGTGTGTGTGTGTGTGTGTGTGTTTGTATGCATGTGGGTGCATATGTGTGCATTGGTGTTTGTGCATGAGTGCACAGAGTATGGAGGTCAGGGGTCAATGTCGGGACTCTTCCTCAGTCCTACTCTTCCTTAGTCTTTGAACCCAAACCTCACCAATTCTGCTCAGCTAGCTGCCATTGATCCCTAGAGATCTTCCTGTCTTCACCTCACCAGCACTGGGTTCACAAGCCAATGCACAACATTTTATAGGTTTGATGTCAGGTCCTCATGCTTAGCTGGCAAGCTTTTACACACTGAGCTTCACCCATGGATCTTAAATTATTTCTGCTATATGACTCTTACAGGCAAATCTACTTTGTAGACATGTCAGTGTCTTATACACAATGGCATTCACTTCAAAGTTGAAACGGAAGTATACCTGCTCCCTCAAAGCACCACTGCACATTGTTCGAAATGAAAGAAAGGGCCCAGATGAGTTTCATACATGACCTAACATCATACTTTCCTAATACGTTCAATGCCTCTGCATTTGGCCCCAAATTGGAGGAAAGTTGGAGCTCTGGCTCTGTTTTTATTAGGCATATATAATAATGTCCAAACAAATTATTAGACGAAGGGGTAGCTCTACTTCTATTGGCCCTAGACTCTGAAGCTAGTTCACTCCCAGCAGCCAACATTATGATATGACTAAAGATGCACGGGTAAGGGTCTTTTTTTTTTCCACAGAAGAGCCTTCACCTCTCCTTTGTAGCTTGCAGAGTGGACCTGTCAGCCTGGGAGAATGTACATCTCAGCGCCACGTGGCACTTTCAAACTCCCTTCTCAGCAGCTGGAAGAAACAGGAATTTCCTCAAAGTAGCCCTGCAGCTGCAGGATTTGGAAGACTTGAAAGCAAGAATATGTGTGCTGGTGGTGATCTCAGAGGTACCCCTTTGGACAGAACTTCATACATTTAGAGATTCTGAAAGAAAAACTTCTCATCTGCAGGAGCCTGTTGGGAAATCAGCGTCCTTTAGGATTGGATAATGGGGCACATTCACAGTTAAAGGCAGTAAGCTTACAGGAAGCTAACTCCACAGAGCTACCAAACTGGTCATTTCACAAGTCATATCAGATTGTCTCCAGCAGTCGATTATTCCTATATCAATGTTCAAAAACTAAGCTGTGCACAGAACCCTCTAAGCACAAGCAACCTGTCTATTCTAAGCTAGACATGTCAGCTTTCCAGATCATAACTGATGAATGTGACTCTCTATCACCAGTGTGCTTTCAAAAGGGAGCCTAAACAATTATGTTTGTAGAATTCTAAAATGAATAGGAAAGAAGAGTACTCAGAAGATATATACTAAAACATTCTTAAAGATAAGGTGAACCACTAAACAACCATCTTCCCCTGTAATTTTGACAAATGTAAAATATATAGATTTTATTTCTCTGATTCATGATTTTTGTCTACCATGTTTTCTTTAGTTTATTTTTCAAGCTTAGCATTCACAGAACTGTGAGAATACTACTTTTTAAGAACATAATATCTTAAAATTAATGTAAACTATTAGTCACCTAAAATTTCATTTGGAACAGGAATGAGAAAATAGGTAAAGTTGTCTTCATTTTTGTAAAGTTTAAGATCTTGCTTCAGTATATATCTAGACCTTCAACACATTGTTTTGAAATGTGAACTATGATCCACACTGAAATGTGGAAAATGCTTGGAAAATATATACATGGAAAGCTGAAATTCAAGATTCTTCACACAAAAGTGCTTAGAGGATAGCTGCAGTATTCAGTATGAAGAATATCTACCTCCAGCTGAGCACTCGAGTAGGTTATCATTCTTCCATTCCGTGTATCTTTGTTTTAGTTTACTTTTTTGCATGGCTTTGTGCTCTCACAACCCTTTGGTGTGCCTGCCTAACTAAATCCGAGGGCTAGAGGGTGAGGCCATGACTTCCAATAAGATTTAATTACGGGTGCAGATATGAACACGATTTAGACTATTAAGCTTTGCACTTCAAAAAAAAAACTTCAGCATATTTTGCCTTTAAATCTTTTATCACCTGCAAAAATTAATTAAGTGCAGATGTAGCAGGTTTGGTTTGGATGCCAGGGTTCATTTCCTGTCTATGCTCTGTCAGACAACCTATTACACCTCCTCATGAACTGGAGGCAAGCTGAAAACGGGGCTCATAAATCACCATTCAGTTTTCTCTCGCCCTTTCCATTCTTGGGTTGGTCTTTTTAGTATGGGGTAGATCCCTAGCTCATTATTCATGAATATACGTTAGACAACCTGCCAAGTGTCTTCTGCATTTAAACAAATGATTTGTTAAACAAATTTTAACTATTGTGTAAGACTGCATCATAGTAAAATGCAAGATGTATACAGTGCCTTTGCCCTTTAATCACTCAGGGTTCCTGCAGGGAGTCATCCCAAGCTGGCATCTGAGATCTGAGCTCTTTACAAAAAGAATGACATGCTGACTTGCTTTAATAACACCACTGTTGCATAACAAGCGACATGAAGGATAACCAGGGGAAGTGGCCAATTGGTTACCAAAGCAACAGCATTCCTCCCAGCACATCTATTTAAAGTCTATATTCTGTAGGGAAAAGTAAATTCAGGTTTTGTTGGGTTATTTTCACTGTGGAAGTATCAATTCATTTAAGGATCATAAAAGTTGCCCTGATTTGCGCCTTCTTCTCATTAAATTGCAGTTAACACCATGAAAGTGAAACGTGAATGTTTATGGTTTCAGAACTGCAATCCCAAATTTAATGAGTTTCCACATTCAAAGGAAACCCACCCTTCAGTTGTTTGCCAGTGCTAAGAGCAAGACAATCTATCAGGGAAATGCCAATCCAGTCCCCTTCATCCAGAGTCGCTGCGAACACAGCTCTGGCCAGGCATACATACCAGATCTACAATCAATATCTTGCTTATATTTAGTTGGTCTCTCAAGTATTTGGCGGTAATTGCAACTGAATTAAAAAAGCAGAAGCCCCTGTGGAATAGAGAAGAACAGAGAAATAAGAAGGCGAATCATCCAGGAAAACCATTATAAATAACGCTCAGAGCATTTTTGAAAACGCTATATGATCTCTGAAGTCATAAATCTGCTTCTGGGAGTATCTCAAAAGATTTCCTAGCCCATCTGTAAACAATTAGAGGCTTCATTCAGAAACATGCACAGGCAGGTGACCGCCAGGAAGCATGGCACTTGGACCTGGGCAGTAGGCCCTGGTACTTACATGGCGGCAGATTCCTCGGCATGATGGCCAGGGGGCCTCACAACAGCAAACCCGTTCTGTAAGAACAAGACAAGTTTTCAGTGGTCAGATGTGAGGATACTGTTGGGATCTCCATGCCCTGCCACACATCGGATACAAACATGTGCAATTATGTACACACACACACACACACACACACACACACACGGTTGAAATATCGTGTATCTTGGAGGCATTGAAGCCTGTCTTCTTGCCCCCAATCCCACGTTACAGAAGATGGGAACATACATGAACACATTTTCTCAGATTCTATCTCAAGAATAAGGCTTCTAAGCCAGGCAAAGAACAGAGTTTGGAGTTGTACCTAGCCTGTAAAAATGCTTGTCATCTGTTAACATTCCTGGGATTCATTTTCTAGAACAACTTCTGATTTTATGGCAATATCCAACACACAAAGAGGAATTCATTCTTCGTGTAGACTTGAGTCAATGTTCAAAAACACCAGGGAAGATACCAAGAGAAAATTCTTTAGATTGATGCCCTCAGTAGTTGTTTTTTTTTTTTTTTTTCTTTCTTTCTTTCTTTTCCTCTCTGGTATCAGGGAAACCAAAAGAAAAAAAAACAAAACAAAACATGATAAATGTACACATGCACACTCACATAGGCACAAAAGAAATCTCAGAAAGGTGAAGAAGAGAACAATGGAAAGCCCAAGATTCTTTCAGTCTGTAAATTGAACTTGGATGACTGCCAAAACCTGTAACTTTATTGGATTCCCTAAGTCAATTTCTAGCCCAGGTTCTGGAATTTTATAAAGAATTCCAGGGCTGAGAAGCAATTGGATCTATCTATGATCAAGGAATGCCTTAACCTCCAGGTTAGTTGGAATGCATCATGGAAAGCTAAAGTCAATCCAACATGAAGGTTGGGAGCTATAAATTCTTGCAGAACTAGCCAGCTCAGAAAAGTTGGGTTGTCTTATGTGAAAGATAACCATTTATCACATAGTTTACACCACCTTTTGCTTCACGCTGATTAGAGTAATGTGCTGTAAAGAGAACGGTTCTTTAGCACACAATCCTAACAGTTTGGAATAATTTTAATATACCCCAGGGATTTTTCTCCCTGCAACTTTAATTGCAAGCATAATGGTATCAAAAAAGTCATCTCTTTTATGTTCTTTATCTTTATACATACATAAACTCTTGCTTAAGATAAAACACAATGAGAGCTGGAGAGATGGCTTAGCGGTTAAGGCGTTTGCTGGGGAAACCTTAGGACCCATGTTCAACTCTCCAGATGCCACCTAAGCCACACACACAAAGGTGAGGCAAGCTCAAGGTTGCACATGCCCAGTAGGTGGTGCAAGTGACTGTTGTTGGATCGCAGTGGTTAAGCCCCTGGCTTGCCAATTCTCTCTCTCTCTCTTTCTCTCATTCACTCTAAAAAAATAAAATTAAAATTAAAAAAAAAATGAGTTAATCTGCTCTGTAGTCTTCAGAGCTAATTAGGAGTTGCTATGGTTTAAACACATCCCTTCAAAAATTGCTGCATTCACAACATAACCCCCAAAGCAACTGTAATAAGACCTGGCACCCTGAAGACAATTGCGTCACAAGAGCTTCATCCTCATGAATGAAGTTGTAACTATGGGTTAGTGGGTGCTGGGAATGAGCATGGAAGGGATGAGTGCACATTGAGTGTCCTCTGTTCTTTTTCATGGTATCATTTAGAATGAAATCTTTCATCAAATACCCAGCACTATGCTCCTGGACACTTGTCAGCCCACACAACTGAGTCAAATCACATTACTTAAAAAAAAATATACAAATTATATCATCTGTAGTACTTTGTTATAGGATCAGCAAATGGACTAAGAGGCCAAATAACATCATGCTAATTGGAAATCATATTGAGGTACTAAATGCAAATGAAATTTCATTAGTAACTAGCTGGATTATCTAAAGCAAACAGCAAATCAACTTGAGAGGTTGGGGAGATGCTCAGTGGATAAAGCACTCACCTCTCAAGTCTTAGTACCTGAGTCCAAGCTTCCCCAGACCCTCTGTAAAAAGTTGGAAGAACAGTGCTGTGGGGGCTTCTGTCTACCCTGCATGCTGAGGGCGAGGTGGGAAGCAGAGACAGGAGGGTTTCCTGGACACTCACTGCAGTAAGTACCACGAAGAACAGCAACAGACTAGCATAACCTTTTTTTTTTTTGAATCATTTTTATTTATTTATTTGAGAGTGACAGAGAGAGAGAGAGAGGTAGATAGAGAGACAGAGAGAGAATGGGCACGCCAGGGCTTCCAGTCACTGCAAACAAACTCCAGACGCGTGCGCCCCCTTGTACATCTGGCTAACGTGGGTCCTGGGGAATCGAGCCTCGAACCGGGGTCCTTAGGCTTCACAGGCAAGTGCTTAACCGCTAAGCCAACTCTCCAGCCCAGACCAGCATAATATTAATAGCAAAGTGAGAGAGAAACCCTGCCTTCAATGAAGTGCAAAGGGGAGGACTGACCTGAACGTTGCTGTGTGATCCCCACACATGTGATGGCATACATGCACCCACAGTCTCACATGCACAGGAAGTGTACATGAGCATGCGCGCGTGCGCGCACACACACACACACACACACACACACACACACACACACCCTTGAATTTCATCTTCATCTTTATTTATTTATTTAATTATTTTTTAACAGCCAAGTTTCTTGAACCAAGGATGTGCTGTTTGCTTTACATTCTCTGTGGCAAAACTGCTACTCAGCTGTTGGATTGGAGGTTAAAACTATCTCTGACATGTCAATTTTAACAAACCTTTGAACATTTGTCAGGGCCTGCGGTGGGTGACACCTTCAGTCTCCCCTGCTGCACTTTTCTCCACTGGAACTGCCATGGCTGCTACTACTGTGGAGCCCCGGTGCAGCCAGCACTGGAGGGTGAGCCGACTCTCCCCCATGGTGCCCCATATTTCCCAGGGGTAAAGATAAGATCACCCAGAAGTAGAATAACAAGTCAGACAATAAGAGATCTGGGACTGACAGGTGAGGCACGGTAAGCCCTGCCCATCCTGCACTGGAGAAAGTGCTAGTCTGAAATCCCATCACCTCCAATCTCCTGTCCTCGGCACCTCTGCCGTCATTTCTCTAGTTCTTGCACAAGGTCTTACATCCATATTGCCTTTTCTCTCCCAGACAGGCATACTGGTGATGAAGACTTGCAATCCTGGCAATTGGGAGGTTGAGGCAGGAGGACTGCCAGGAGCTGGAAGCCAGTGAGCATACAGCATGTCTGGGTTAGAGTGAGACTGTGTCTCAAGGAAACTAAAGAAAACAAATCTCTTCAAGTTATATATGTTTTTACTGAGATGCAAACAGCCTCAGATTTCTACGATTTTGAAGATACATATTTATAATCTTTTTATTTATTTATTTTTTATTTTTTGGTTTTTCAAGGTAGTATTTCACTCTAGCTCAGGCTGCCCTGGAATTCACTATGTAATTTCAAGGTGGCCTTGAACTCATGGTGATCCTCCTACCTCTGCCTCCCAAGTGCTGGGATTAAAGGTGTGCACCAGTGCACCCGGCTCATATTTATAATCTTTATCCTGAGTTTCATCATTTCATCCAGTTGCCATACTTGTTTTCTTCCCCTTTCAACAAATTCATGAAAAGGTGATCTATTCTTCCTCCATCTTTTATCCTTTTTCTCATCTCTACGGTTGACCCTCTCACTATTCTTTTCTATTACTTTTATACATAATATATTATCAAATACAATGCTATATATTATCAATACAAAATTATGCAATAATATAATATATTATATGTAAATATAATTATATTATATGTTAATGTAATATTTTATAAATATTTTAAATATATAATATTTTAAATTTTATATCTAATATTTTTGTAATATTCTTCCAAACATATGCTAAAGAAGCTCTCAAAGGGAAAGCAATGGCCTTTGGCCACTGAATCTGTCATGTTTTTACTCACTCAACCTAGATCTCCTTAGCTTTCACCACAACTGGCCACATCTCCCATTATTTTTATCATTATCATTATTATCATCAGCAGCAGCAGCAACAGCTGGGCTGTGGATGGAGCCCATGACTTCAGATATCCCCTTCATTCATATAAAGTACCAGCCCTGCTGGATGAAGCTTTCATAATCCTATGTAACCTCTACCATCTCTGTACAGTCTGTACATTCTAATGTGGTGACATTAGTAGCTAAATATTAACTCCATCACAAAGTTTCCGTTACTCTGCCACTTTTTCCCCATATCCTCCTCTAGTAAAGTGACAAAGAAAACACCCGCGCCTTCTGCAGGCACCTATGCATTTGAAGCGCAGATGCCTCACTTTACTTCTAAAGTATACTCATAGACCCAAGCATATTATTCCAAGGTTTGGACCACTTAACTCTGTAGCCAACTAACTCTACAAGGCTTTCATGGGAGCATTTCCTTCTCCATTTTCTTCAATTTTTTTTTAATGTTTATTTATTTATTTAAAAGTGACCAACAGAGAAAGAGAGAGAAAGAGAGAGAGAGAGAGAGAGAGAGAGAGAGAGAGAGAGAGAGAGAGGCAGCAAGGGAGAAAGATAAAGAGAGAATGGGCTGCCAGGGCCTCCAGCCACTGCAAATGAACTCCAGACGAATGATGTGTCCCCTTGTGCATCTGGCTAGCGTGGGTCCTGGGGAATTGAGCCTTGAACTGGGGTCCTTAGGCTTCACAGGCAAGTGCTTAACTGCTAAGCCATCTCTCTAGCCTTTCTTCAAATTTTGAATAATCACCACTCACTCCTTGCATCATGCTGATAAGTTATATGTTCTTTCACTTAGAAAACAGAGTCAACTAAAATAATTTTTCCACATATTTCACCAAAAAATCAACCCACCTACTTCCACCATTTCCTGATCCCAGCTTAGACTAATTGCCCTAATTGATCAGTGCATTGAACTCACCCCTACTTACCTGTTCAGATACAGCTGGCCCGCCATTATTTCCACCTCTCTTTGTGTCACTTTTTTCCCTCTATTGGACTATTGTCATCATAAGAAATATCATGCTTAAGTCTCTCCTCTTAAAGAAAAGGTATTGAAACTTGAAAAGGACCAATGTGATACTGTAAGAAGGTGAAAACTCTAAGCAGCAATTAGTCATGAGGTGTCCTCCCCTTTGGCAATAGGATGTAGGTTCTTTGAAAACAGGCTTCCCCCAGCCTCTAGCTTGTTCACTTTCTCCATGTACATAGTCCTCCGCAAAGTGCCATTATGGCAGCAGACAAGACCAGCAGCTTAATCATGATGAAATTAGAAGACCCTAGAGCTGTAAAAAATAACTTTTATTCTTTGTAAACTAAAGTCTTCAGTGATTTGTTTTAGCAGTGCAAATGGATGAGAATAGTCTCAGAGATATGCTACAGCCTGCTTCTGAGGACTCATCTACATCTGTCATAGGGAGATTATTTTATTTATTTGCTTTTAATTATCTTTTGGTTATTGTGACCTGCATGCTTGATAACCACACCCTGCCTTTTGATCTTCACTTTATTCTCTATACTGGCATGGTTCTTGATGTATGTATGGCAAGAGGTCAGCAAAAAGCGAACTGTGGGGCTGGAGAGATGGCTTAGCGGTTAAGCGCTTGCCTGTGAAACCTAAGGACCCCGGTTCAAGGCTCGATTCCCCAGGTCCCACGTTAGCCAGATGCACAAGGGGGCGCAAGTGTCTGGAGTTCGTTTGCAGTGGCTGGAGGCCCTGGCGCACCCATTCTCTTTCTCTATCTGCCTCTTTCTCTGTCACTTTAAAATAAATAAAAATAAATGAAAAATATTTTAAAAAAAAAGCGAACTGTGGCAACAACTAAGTGGTATGGCCTTTGTGTGGCCAGCACAGGGCCCTGAGTTTGATCTCTAGTACTGAAAATGAATAAAAGAAAACAGCAAAGAGAGAGAGGGGGAAAAAAGCCTATTTAAGAGTAGACACTACTCTGACATTTTTACTCTCTACCTGTTTCTCTAATCTGGCCTTAACTTAAAATGCTCCATTCTCATGAATGTTCTTCCCCCCACCCAGCTTTCAGTCGGTCACAGCTACACCTTCTGAGGACCACCTACTAAACTTGGAGGAGGTCACTACTTGGATAAAATTTCTTCAGAAATGTATAAAATGTCTTTGTGTTACGTTCTAAATATGAAATGTCTTCTACAGGTTTGCGTATTGAACACTGAGTACCCAGATGATGGTTCTATTTTGGGATGTGGTGAAAACTTTAGGGAGTGGGTCCAAGCTGGAAGAAGTTGGTCACTGGCAGTATGTCTTGGATTGGCATATGTTGTCCCTGCCCCGTTCCAAAGCCGAGGAGCATTTCTTCCCTGTATCCTTCTGTCATGATGTTTTGCATCACCACAGGCCCAGAAGCAAGTGATCCTATACTGAAATCATGGGCCAGTGTGAACATATTCTTCTTTCAAGTTGTTTCTGTCAAGTCCTTGTCACTCAGTGAGAAAGAGTCGGCTACCGCTATTTGGACTGACAAAATGCTTCTAGATGAGGATATTAATGCTATGGAACAATATTAATATTCTAGAAATGTGTAGATATTCTGAGCATCTTGACAAGCCATTTGTTTAATATTTTTCTGGATTTTTTATTTGAACTGGGCTTCTTGACTCAAAATATATACCTCTGCAATTAACCTTTTTAATACGTAATTTTACTTTTTTGAAATAATAATTTACAGGTCATAAAATGTAGCTATAAGAAAATGTGTACTGTGGTGATGCTCAATTGCCATGCTACCATTGGGAAGGATGATGCAGAAGAATCATGAGTTTGATGCCAATGAAGTCACATCATGAAACCCTGTCTGTAAAAAATGAATAAGAGAAGGCAAACAGGGGGAAAGGAAGGGAGCAAATATGAACATTGTCCAACTAAAGATTGTGTTTTTGTAAATAATGACTAATTCCAACGATTAGAGATACTGATTTTTATTTTGCTATAAAGTCAGTTTCCTCAGATTTGGGGTTATATAAGGTTTCTACTTAGTTATTCCTATTATAGTCTGTAAAAATTAAGACTATAGTAATAAAACATAAAAATGCACATTATTCCATACATATTTAACCTATTTTATCCCATGGGAATACTTTTTGATTCATGTT
Organism: Jaculus jaculus; assembly: GCF_020740685.1. Classification (NCBI taxonomy): domain Eukaryota; kingdom Metazoa; phylum Chordata; class Mammalia; order Rodentia; family Dipodidae; genus Jaculus; species Jaculus jaculus. The sequence continues at coordinate 31,890,037 of NC_059117.1, read as the reverse complement.
TTATATAAGATTGAGAAGATCAAATAATCTAAAGAAATGCATGCTCTACTTCTTGCCTGTGGATTTGTATGGACTTTATGGTGATATAATTTTGATTTTAATAATCAGATATTAATATTTATGAATTGTAAATTATTGATAGTTTTAAAATATTTTATTTATTATTTATTTGCAAGGAGATAGAGTGAGAAAAGAGACAGAGGGAGAGAGGATGGGTGTGCCAAAACCTACCTCTTGCCACTGCACACTCCAATGCTTGCTGCTACTTTGTGTATCTGGCTTTACGTGTGTGCTGGGGAATCAAACATGGCCCTCCAGGCTTTGCAAACAAGCACATTTAACCACTGAGAAATCTTCCCAGCCCTCTTATCTCTAGCTGTGAGCGTGAGTAACTAGGGAGCTTTGACAGTGTTTCTCATCATCAACAATCACCACACATACACAAAGTGTACACATCCCTACCTTGCTGTTGGTGGTGTTAGATTAGGATAATCAGAGTTTCTGTTTACTTAAAGGGAATAAATGATGTTCTTTGGCATCATATTATAAAGAAATAAATTATTCTCTATATCCAGGTGATATCTAAGGAAGAAAAATGATATTGTCTCTATATAGATGGAGTTGACTCTAATCACTTTAGAGTGACCTATTTTTACAACTGATGAAATTGATATTTTCTGGATAAATTAACCAAAATTTCAAGTTTATTTTTACATCTCTCACACAGTGAAATTTTATTAAGTAAAGGGAACACAGCAAGAAAAAAAAATACAGAAATCAGTTTAAATATTCATTTTTTATTTTACATAAGCTAAGTCTATTGCTATGGTGACAGTGAGCAGAGGAAATCCAGAATGTGCAAAATAATCTCATTGTTTTAATGCTGTGTTAGTCGACATTGTCTTATGAATTATAGAAACAGACATTTTCATCCATCTAACATCCTTTTGGCTAGGTAGGTAATCAGTTGATGGTAAAACACCATTCCTAATTCAAACACATGCAGAGTGAATATGGTAGAATTTACCATTATGGAAAATAAGGCCTGGTCACCACTGATGAGAGTGGTATAATAAGGACACATTATTTTCCAGAATTAGCTAGTATATAATCTAAAACAGAGGAGTACATATTATTTATACAGACTTAAAGAACTATTGAGCAAGAAGATTAAGCTTAAATCACCACTCTTTGAAATAGCCATTGGCTGCTTACTGATTTATTCTGGATTAAAATAAAGCTATATAGAAGAGATAGAAAGTGCCTGTGGTCTTTGTAAACTAACAATAAGAGATGTGATGATTATCCTTATTTGTTATAAGTGGTTTAGTAAATATTAGATAGCTGCTTAATGATTTTAGAGGTAAATTTATTTTGTAGGCAAAATCAAATCCAGCCTGAGGAGAAAAACATTTTCTACACACCATTAATTACAAGTTATACAAAGACTGATTGAGTAAGCCAGACCAGCTGACTGGGACTTTGTGTTCAGAAGTTTTCATTTGGGGTATTGCTAATTCAGAGCTTAGTAATTACATCTTAATCTAAAGTACCACCACTAAAGTATTTTTAAATGGACTAAAATATCAGTGCTCAATGAAATAATTGATAGAAAAGCCAAGTACAGCATGGAAAAATTCTGTAGCATGTATTTCCAAGTATTGATGTGATGGTTGAATTATTATTTCCAATGTATTGGCTGAACTAGAAGTTCATATACAGTGTTTTATGTGGTTGGAATGTTTTACTGAAAGCCACGATCCTAGCTAAAGTAAATAAATTCATATCAATATATTATCAGTTGTAAAAATAACATTACAACTCACTTCTAACTGACATAGAAGATGAGAATTACTTTTAGGAAGAAATGCTATGTTGATTCTAATAGTTTGATCTAACTTGTTGCCAAATAACTGTATTTACTCAGTATGTGCATAACCACTCTGATTCTAGTAATAAGTGCTAAATGCAGTACTCAGAAAATGGCTCATGTAAAGCCAGGCACAGTGGTGCATGCTTCTATCATATAATGAGCCTCAGGGAAGGAGCAGTGGGGGCATCCCAAGCTCCTAGACTAGCTGGAAACTCTGTTAAACTAGGTAGATGGAGAGAACCAACACTCAGGTTGTCTTTGAACCTCCACACACGTGCATTGGAGCACAAGTGGCACCCCTATCCACCCACAAATTACAGTGGCACAAATTACACAACTTCGTTAGGATGGTTCAAATTTTCTCCCCCAAGACTTGTTTACTTATAAGTGCCCTTTTCAAGATATCAATAAAGTAATTTATCATTATAAAGATAATTTTTTTCTGATGGTGGAACAAAAAGAATAATGAAAATGATAAATACATTTCTCTGCTTAACACATTTAAAAAGTCTTTACAGTAATGCACTTCTCATTCTTTATGCTAGTTTACACTGAAGAGAAGTTAAAAGCATACTAAGACATAATACTTTCAAATGGTTTAACTGGATAGAAAAAAAATCACTGTTTTATTGTCATACTAAAAGTTTGTTTTGGTGGGAGGAATGCCATGATTTTGAGGCCACCCTGAGACTACATAGTGAATACCAGGTCAGCCTGGACTACAGTGAAACCCTATCTCGATAAAAAGAAAAAAGAAAGAAAGAAAGAAAGAAAGAAAGAAAGAAAGAAAGAAAGAAAGAAAGAAAGAAAGAAACACTTGCAAAACTTGTATATCCATTGGGTTTTTTATGTTCTTCTGGTCTTCAGTGGAGGAGGTGATGGATAAATCCTGCTGTTAAAAAGATTTGAAATTGAATAATTTTGGTCCTCACACCATATTAAGTACATTAGTAATTTTGTTTATAAATATTTCCCATGTCTCTGCAGGCAAAGTTTAATAAACTTGTTTTTTTTTTTTTAAAGCAGTCAATAAAAGTTCTCTAGTGCCTTGTGAACCACCTATGACAGGTCATTTGAAGATGATTCAACTATGTCCCCATCCACAATGTTTTTCCTTTCACTTAGCATAGTGGTATGAAATTCTGTTCTTTTGCCAAAAGAAATGGAACATTGTTCACTAGAAATTAACTGAAGAACTCTGCTGATATCACTGGATGGCTTAGGTTATCAGAAATCAATTCCTGAGTAGAGAAAACGAGATCTTCTTTCCTCATGCCTAACTGTTCGCCCCATCTGTTTGCTTTGCAAAAGTTTGTGCTATGGTTAGACTAGATTTCACTTTTCAGAAATGACTCAGGCATAGTCATGTAGTTGATTTGTTGCTAAGCAACCTACAAACTCAGATTGACTATTATAAATTTATACATTCTAGTTTTTGTGCAGCATATTCTATAAAAGCATCTATTCAAAATCCCTACTCAATGGCAACTTGGATCTTGACTTACTCAAGGTCCTCTGCTTTGGATCGACTAACTTCTGTGGTAGAAAGTGGCTCTACATAATGTATATTATGTTAGAAACTTGATTTCCAGATTTAATTTCTTGGGGTTTAGCTTCACTTAGAAGCATATTATATCCATTAATGATGGCAGACAATTGGTTTACCCTCACATGCACATCTTTATGAGAAAGAGAGGGTTGCTGCTCATGAGGTTTCTTCCCACAATATCTGAACCTTTGCATTCCAGGTCAATTGTTTTCTAACTGGAATTTTTCACTGTTCAGGATAGTTTGGCAGATATTAGTATTATCACTAGTACCAGTTTTGCCTTCAAAAGGACCTTCTAAAAAGACATGTGTGCCTAGGAAGGAAGGCTACTAATCTATAGCCTCAGAAGAAAGTAAGTTTCACAAGAAAGATGGTCTCAACCATTCTAGAATTTAAGATCTTAAGCAAACTAGGGAGAATTGAGAAAGTAACAATAGGGGCATATGGGAATACCATTTTGTTTCTTTCAATAAGCTTAAAGGAGCAGGGCAAGCAGGAGCCCAACACCAGCAATTTAGCAAAATGGAGAACCACAACATGTGCAGAGCTGCCAGCCCTTGCCGGGAAGCAGCCAGGAAGAAGAGCCTGAGGACAGGACTGGCAAACAGGTTAGGAAGCTTTGCAGTTGTGCTTCATAATGCCTGCCACCTTGAAAGCTGTAGCTCACAAAGGACAAAATGCATTCATGAAAACCAGGCTCCTGTTGGAAGTAGTTATGGCATCCGATGCTGCTTACATTACATGAAATTTAAGTTGATCCTTTTATGAAAATCATAACAATGGATCCACTATGAAGAAGGTCTTGGGGTGGAGGAATTCTTTAGGATGTGCATCTTGGTAAAGCAATAACAACTCATTGAAAGAAACTTCTTTCATTTATCAATCAGTGGTTTCTTTTGACACAAGGCCCAACAATGTAATTGGCTCAATTTTTTGAATCATGGCTGGTTTTTGGACCTTGCTAACAAAAAAAATCTCAGGTATTTTTCACTGGGTTTCAGTATGAAAACTTTCACAAAAAATAAATTGGAGATAGAGAATTTTACATTTGCTGTTTTTCAAAGACTGAAATTATTATTTTTTTGACCAAAGTTGATCATGGTCTTCTGAGAAGGAAGCAGCACAAAATAATAAGGAATACCAGAACTGAGAAAGATTATTCCAGGTGATAAGGATTATATTCACAATATCCCAAGGTAACATCTCATTTGTCATTATTCTTATATATACTATAGTAAGTTTGTGCTCACAAAGCAGTATAATTAACAATTTTTATCCTTTAGTGCATACCTTTTCAGCAAGGTTTATCAAATAATAAAAGCTTTAGGAATAATTCTCAACAAGTTGTGTCTGTTATTAACTGTGTGGATTCTATTGGTAGATGATTTTAAGTTGGTTCATATATTCTTTCTGTTATTATAATTTTTCTTATATTCAATTTTGACTGTCTGTAGCCAAACCCTGTACTGCTAAGGAGCATGGTGGTACACACCTTTAATCCTAGCACTTAGGAGTCAGAAGCAGGAGGATCACTGTGAATTCAAGGCCAGTCTGAGATGCCATAGTGAATTACTGGTCAGCCTGGGTTAGAGTGAGGCCCTACTTCAAGAAGAAGAAGAAGGAGAAGGAGGAGGAGGAAGATGAAGAAGAAGAGGAGAAAGAGGAGGAGGAGGAGAAGTACTTTACCAACTAGGAAAATTGATAATTTAGTTAAAACTAGGCAATTAAATAAGAGTATTAACCAACTAGCATCATTCAAAAGAAACACCAAAGGAACTGATTAGATTTTTCATTACAAAGGTTTGTAAGTTTGCATGTTTGAGTCTATGTTACTGTAGGGAATTTAGTGCCAGATAAAATTACAAAGGTATAAAATACTTCTGCTTTCAGAGTGTGTATTTATATGTTCAATTTGGACATTGATATCAAAAGCAAAACAATATATTTTGTAGAGACTGAAACAAAATTCAAGGTAACATTTGCAGTACACATAAAGCCAGCAGACATCAAATGTAATGCCATCAAATATAAACTGAACATAAATTACTAGGAACATATTTTCATTTGATATTGTTCATTTGTTATATATTTTAAATATTGAGGAGAGAAGAACTAGAAAACATGTGAATAAATGTTTACTCTTACACTAGATATTATTTCAAGAAGTATTCTTTCACATCTATGTTTCCAATGTAATTATAGTCTGGCTAACAGTGTGAAGTAGGTGTCAGTGACTAAGGTTTTGAGAGGAGATACTGACAGGGGCTCAAGTAAGACATGAAACATTTAGTCAGTATGAGCTAAACAACATGCAAATAGTGAAATCGGGACACTTCAAATTCAAAACCCAATGAAGGGCTGGAGAGATGCCTTAGTGGATGGGACACTTGCTTGCAAAGCCAAAGGACCCAGGCTCAACTCCCCAGGACCCACATAAGCCTGATGCACAAGGGGGTGCATGCATCTGGAGTTTGTGTGAAGTGGCTGGAGGCCCTGGCACACCCATTTTCTCTCTCTCTCTCTCTCTCTCTCTCTCTCTCTCTCTCTCTGCCTATTTCTGTATCTCTCTCTCAAATCAATAAAATAAAAATAAAATATTTTTACAAGCCCAATGAAGACTCTGGGAAATAAGCATATCCAATCACTGAGCTGCAAAAACTAAAAACTAGATACTGAAATACTAGTGATCAGAAAGAAGATGGGTAGGGCAAAAACTCAAAGTAAACTATGCAGTAGGAACACCTCAGCCAGGACAGGTAGATAATAAGTTTTAAGTGACAAATTTCAGTGACACACATCTTTCTCATTCACCTATGAGCTATTACATGTTTGGTTGTCAAAACTCAGGTCGATATAGAGTGCTAGGAAGACTAAACACATAGGATAACAGTATAAATTATTTTTGTTTTTATCTTATATATTTGCACAAACATTCTTTCTCTCCACACTCCTGCTATCCCCCATATGCGTACATAAGCACTTTAAACTTGTTTTAAAATTTTCAGATCTTTATAGAAGTCAATAATAATGATTATTAATAATAACATTATTATTAATAATAAAAATAATATTTATAAGTTTATAAAATAAAATATATGATCAAATAATGTAATATGTATCAGGGAATAAAGAGAATCATACCATTATAAGTTTCTATAAATGTGTAATGATTTAAGTATCAGAAATTAGTTTTCTAAGCTAAGGAATTAAATTTCACATACATTATAGAAGATTATCTGAGGAAAAATAATTCAACCAAGTAGACACTGAATAACACACTTCTAATAACCCATGTGTTAAAGAAATGTCAAAGGGAAATTAAAAAGTAATTTAAATACAATAAAAATTAAAACAAAATAGAGCTTAGGCAGCATTATAAAGGAAATTTATTGCCTAAAAGTCTTAATTAAAAGTCTAAAATCTATGACCTCATCTTCCACTTCAAAAAATTGGAAAAAATCAGAGAAAATGGAATCTAAGCAAAAGAAAATAAAATTGGCCAGGCATGATGGCACACACCTGTAATCCCAGCACTTGGGAGGCAGAGACAGGAGGATCACTGTGAGTTTGAGGCCATCCTGAGACTCCATAGTGCATTTCAGGTCAACCTGAGCTAGAGTGAGACCCTACCTCAAAAAAAACAAAAACAAACAAAAAAAAAACAATAAATTAAATTAAACTGTAGAGATGAACTGAATGAAAAAGAACAGATAACAGTAAAATAAATTAACAATGCAGAGGCTTTTTTGAGGAACTCCAAATATTTTCACTATTTGTTAAGAGAAAGTTGGCAGTATTATATATGTTAAAAACAAAATGACAATTATTTTGGGCAAATGTTTGTTATTTTCTCATAAACCACACATCTATTTAACCTATAAGATATTTCTTTATTCCCTAAACATTTTCGCTTCTAAATAATGATGCTAACACAAAACTATATTTGGAAAGCACCTTGGTGAGAATTTTATCTATGATGGTCCCAAGTAGGAATGAATGCACACATTGTATATCTTCATTCCATAGAGTACCACTCAGCAATAAAGGTTAACAAACCACTAATACATGTGGTCATATGGAAGTATCACTAATATATTGTATTAAATGAAAAAAAAACACAGAGAAAGATAATATACTGTAATTGTCACAATCATGAAGTTATCTAACAGGAAAATTAAATTATGGTGAGAAAAATATTTAGGAGTACAAGTGATGGTACTGAGTAGAAAAAAAATTATAACTTTCTGTGGTGGCTAGATATAGACACATTTTAAAAGATGTATCATTGATAGTCTGTAATTTTATTCAATGTGCATTAGCCCTGACTAAAAAAGCAAGCTACATTATCTATTTCTGCAAAATATCAGGCAATTACTAGAGTGATTTCATTCACAGACTACAAGAATGTCAAAGACAGACTCTACCTTGAATTTTAGGTAAGTAATCATGCTTAAAAATGGGGTTTCCAAAAGTAAACCAATTTCCTAATTCTAAGAATCTCCAAACATAATGCATTAGACATAGCAGAAGGCACCTTGACGATGTAATTAAGGTGGTGACATGGGGAGATTGTCCTGCATTGCCCACCTGGGCAGAAGCAAATCACTTTTGCTTTTTATTTCTGTTTATGTCGCCACCTCTCCCACCCCATTGAAACATTACAGCATACTCTTTGTCCATTCATCTACCTGTGGGTACGTGTGTTATTTCCATACCTTGGTTATGGTGAATAATGCTGCAACTAATTGAGAGTTCAGCTACCCCTTCTAGATTCTTCCTTCAGTTCTCTTATATAAGTACCTACAGTGGCATTGCTGCATCATATGGTGGTTCTATTTTCCCTAACGGTTGTATTAGTTTACTTTCTACCAAAAATGTGTTACAGTTCCCATTTTTATGTTCACACATTTGTGTTTAAGAAAGAAAAATGTTCTTCTAACCAGAGGATTTTCAATTAGGATTTTTCTTATGATAAACGATGGTGACTACCTTTTCATATAACTGTTAGCCCTTTGTATATTTTTTAAGAACTTTTGTTAAGACATTTCTTCTGGTCCATTGCCAATTTTTGTGCCCATGCTGTTGTTGTTGTTATGCTTTTAGGTTGTATGAGTTCCTTCTACATTTTGGTAATTTACCCTGATCAAAAATATGATTTAAAAGGCTGAAGAGATGGCTTAATCATTAAGGCTCTTGCCTGCAAAGCCTAAGGACTCATATTTTACTCTTCAGGTCCTGCACAAAACAGATGCACAGTGACACAAGCATGCAAGGCTGCATGTGTGCACGGGGTGGGGGGTGGCAGTGCATACATCTGGAGTTTGATCGCAGTGTCTGGAGGCCCTGGTGCATGAATTTTCTCTTTCACATTAAAAAAACACAACTTGTAGATATTTTCTCCCACTTCATAGATTTCCCTTTTATTTTTCTAATTATGTCCTTTTCTAGTTTGATTTTGTTGTTGATGTTGTTGGTAATTTTGGTGTGGTATCCAAACTATTGCTAAGGTTGATACCAGATGTTCCTCCTGTTGAAGAGTGCAGTGGTTTGGGGTCTTATGTCTTTGATCAAACTTGAGTTAATTCTAATGTAGCATAATGACCAATTTTATTCTCTTTCACATGGTAAGATTGATTGTATAAACTTTTTTTCTACATTTTTGTTCTTGGCAACCTACTGAAGATATAATCTCATATGCATGTCTTTATTCCTGTACTCTATATTCTTGTCCACTTGCTAGTTTATCTACCAATTTTTGTGCCATCACCACATTGTTTTGATTATTTTAGTTTTATAATAGAACTTTAAATCAGGAAGTAGAAGGCACCAGCCTAGTTCTTGTTCAAGATTACGGTGACTATATTTGCACGTTCTGTGGTTTTGTCTATAAATTTTAAGATATCTTTCCTATCTCTGTGAAAATAACAATTGACATTTTGATAGATATAGATTAGATTGTTTGGAATTATATGCTCTTTTTAATACTATTAATTGTTGCTATCCATGAGCTGCAGCCAGTATTCAAACACTGGAAGAAAAGAGTGCTGAGAGATACATAGACAGTGGAGGCCAAGCTCATGAGATTTCAGAGGAGAATAATTTCCCTGTTAGGAACTGGGCTAAAGGTACTTCATGTCAGATTGCAAGTGACTACTTTCTGCCCATGTCTGGAGAACTTGAATGATACAGAACTCAAACGTAATGGAAGAATTTGGCAAGCAGAGGAAATCTCAAGAGAGAATAACATTTAGACTGCTGTGAGGAAGCAGATGTGATTTTAAAGAGATCATTGCAGAGAAACCTTGTATGCTGTGCTGGGACAAATACCTATTCATCTGAAAAATTCATTTCAGCAAAGAAATAATCAACTGAAGGAGTTTTCTGCTAGAATACATTACCCACTCCGCCGAGGTCAGCCTGGAAGATTTTCAGAGATGGCTGCTGCTGTGGTCCAAGAGAGCAAGACTGCATTTCAGCCTGGCAGCAGAACTTGGCAGCATAATTATGGTGGTACATATATGTGGTACATATTTTGGAGGCAAGAAAGATGCAAAATTGAGGAGGTCATGGGGGTTTTACACCAGGTTCTAGAGAGTTGAGGCTACTAGGCAGTGTGTGGCAGGGACAGGGTCCTTGCAAGGAGTCCCCGAGAGGCCACTTCATGCAGCTATAAAAGGAAGTACATGTTCAATGGAGATTGTAGGACTTTGCATATGCCATAGCCATGGCATGTCTTCCAAGGAAAGTGGTGGATTTGAGGTAAAACTTCCCCAAGATAGGTCCAGTTGGTAGGATGGAGCTATCCAAGTCCTTTGGAGCCCAGATAATCCTATCATGAGTTCCAATGGCAGATATGAAGCACAAAGACTCAGACTTTGTACTGCTGGGTTTCATTCTTGTTGTGGTATAATCTTTACTTGCTATGCCTTTCCCATTTAGTGTGGGCATGCATAGCTTGTGTCGATCTAAACCATGATGGAATCATATAACTCCTCTTCTGATGCTATATGGATTAGTTAAAGGTTTACCTGAGTCTCCAAAGAGACTCTGCACTTATATTTTAAATAGTATTGTAGCTATTAAAGACTACAGGAGTTTTTGAAGTTGAACTGAATGCATTTTACATTGTGAGAAGACCATGAATCTATGGGATGAGTCAAGAGGCAGACATGTGATGATTTGTATTAATTGTTAACAGGGCATAGAATCACCTGAGAGGATCATCTAGATTATCTTAGCCTCTAGGCATTATGATTTTGATTAGGTTAACTGAAGTAGAAAGACCTACCATTCCATGGAGTGACATCCAGGACTATATAAAACAGGAAAAGCTAAGTGAGCACTCTACGTAGATGCAATCTGACCTGCTTCCGTGTATTCTCAACTATGGTGGACTGTAACCTTGAAGTGTCAGCCAAAATAAATACTTCTTGCCTTAAACTAATTATTGTCAGGTATTTTGCCTCAGCAAAAAAGTAACTAATACAGTAGGTAAAACAACTCATATCTAGAGGAAAATTTATAGCTGCAGTACAGACATTAGAAAAGAGATTTGAAAATATAAGCTAAATTGATTATTTAGAATATTAGTTTTTTTATAGAAATGACTTCTAACACAAACAAGGAATAAAATACACGAAATAAATAGAATACAAAATATATCTATAATGGCTAAAATTTGGTTTTATGGGAATTATAATCTTGAGAGACTGGTCAAGAAAAAGAAGAAATAAAAAATATAAGAATGAAAAGTAGGGCTGGAGATATGGCTTAGCGGTTAAGCACTTGCCTGTGAAGCCTAAGGACCCCAGTTTGAGGCTCAATTACCCAGGACCCACGTTAGCCAGTTGCACAAGGGGGCACATGCATCTGGAATTCATTTGCAGTGGCTGAAAGCTCTGGTGCACCCATTCTCTCTCTCTCTCTCTCTCTCTCTCTCTCTCTCTCTCTCTCTCTCTCTCTCTCTCTCTCTCAAATAAATAAATAAAAATGAACAACATTTTTTTAAAAAAGAATGAAAAATATCCAACACTAAATTCCTGCTAATGCTACAGTATTAGGAGAAGTTATGAGGAATTTATTCAATAAATTTTAAAACTTAGCCCCAATGGGCAAGTATTAAAAGAAATATATTTTTCCAGCATTGACTAAATAGATATAAATTCCAAATAAACACATCAGACATGGTGGTACATGTCTTAATTCTACCATGTGAAAGCCAGAGGCTGGAAGATCATAAGTTTGAGGTAAGCCTAAGTTACATGGCAAGATGCTCTCAAGAATAAAAAGGGGAAAAGACAGAGAAACAAGTAAAAAAAAAAAAAAAAGTCTTCCTCAAACAAGAAGATTCCAGCAAGCAGAAGCCAATCTTATGGTATTGGGACATGAGGTTGTCACCAGCAAGGTTCATGCTTGAGTTTACAATGTTGTGTTTGTCCACATTCATAGCTAGCCTCTGCTGCATTTAGCTAGCAGGATCCAAAATGAATGCTCTCCAGTGGTTGGGAACTAAAGGATATGAGAAATTATTAAAGTTAATAAACCTTTTCTGCAATAATAATGACCATGCAATTATCAAATAAACAGTGCATTTATACATCAGAAAAAAAAAACACAGAGACATTTTATAATGTCACTTAAATATTTTACTAGTGTATAAGTTGCTTGCATATCAATTATACAAACCAAATAAGAGGACTTGAAAAAGAAAGTTAAGTAAATGTAACCACCATGCTCAGAAGCAAGTAGCCTCAATACCCTGCAGATTGCAATTGTTCTGAAAATCATTTACAAATCCAATGCAAAGACTTCAATAAATTTTTCACGTAAAATGACAGGCTGGAACTTAACTTTATATCTAAGAGCAAAGATGTCAAGAACCAGTAAAGAGAATAAGAAAGTAGAAAGTGAACAGTGTCAGAGAGTAAAGGCCTTATAAGTCTGAATAATATGCAATACATTATACTGGCTGAGACAGACAAGTAGAGCAATGGAGTGAAACAGATCCCAGAGAGACCCAGCCTCACAGGAAACTGAAAAATATGATGATATACCATGAGAGATCAGGGGCAAACTAACAGCCGTTAGTGAAGTGATACTGAGAAAGGTGATTAAACACACTTAAAAGAAGGAAAAGGAAGAGGAGAAAGAAGAGAAATTACATCTGCAACTCACGGCATAAACCAAAGTGAAGGTCCAGGCCAATTCAAGACTTAACTGGAAATACCATGGGTTCAAAAAGAATGAAAGAATATTTTTTTTTGTAACTTCAAGGTTGGAAATCATATTTTAAATGTGACAAAAATAATGAAGAAAGAACAGATATTGTTATTTTTTAAATATATAGATTGGATGAATGTAGCATAGCTACAACCTGAGAAGAATTTTACTATACTTATATGTTGGAATATTTTTTTAAAATTTTACTAGGAATTAATTAGTACCATAAGTATGAGTAAAAGGCATGAAAAATGTTTCATATTAGAAAAACAATGAAAGGCAAATAATGCTGTCATGAAAGGAAATTAAAGTCACAAGATTGACAAACATTTTTCAAGCTGAGAACTATGAACTATTAACCATGAGCAAGAATAAAGAGTGTTGGAGCCTTTCATGTCCATGTCCTTCTGGTTGGGGCTAAAACTGGTACACATGAATTTAGAATTTATTTCCTTCCTATAACCTTGAGTCACTACTGTTATTCTCTATGCTGCCATCATGGAAGCTTGAGTTAAAGAGATTTTCTCTAGGGTAACCTTTTATTTTCTTTCTCATTCTTCTTCTTTAGTTTTTTTATTTGTTGTCCCATGGCTTGGAATTAACATCCTAACTTATAACAACAAAGTTCAGGCACTGTCTTAATTTTTCAAAAATACTCAAAAAAGTCTTTGGTGGTTATATAACTC